>NC_041381.1:284721173-284772245 GCF_002162155.2 Triticum dicoccoides | reverse complement strand
CTAGCTTGGAGGAGCTTTGGAATGAAATGGAGGTCGCCTTGTGGGAGGCTTTTCTTCCGACAGAGTGCGCTAAAAGAGAGGCGGGGAAGAAGGCCGAGGAAGAGAAGCGCATCACGAGCCATGCTGCCTGGCAGGCCTACATCGCATTCAAGATAGTCAGGCAATTGGCTCTTTGGCATAAGGCTCGTCCGAGGGCCGTGTGGGTGGCGGACGACGCCCGTGCCAAATCCCTGAGTGCAGTCGGGTCCAAGCGCATCATCTACGCTTGGTGGTACGTGGACCGGGTGCACACTTCTAGTGAGGAGGTGTACCAGTTGGCACCAGATCACCACACCAGTGAGATCGCCCTTGCCCGTCGGTAAGCCACCAATCAGCACCTCATGAGTTGCGAGGCCGAGGAAGAGGCGTTGTGTTGCCGCGTTGGGAAACGGCCATGCACCAGTGCACTCGTGGCACACCGCAAGCGCCCCTACGAGCGCCGTGGCTTTTATTAGGAATAATTTAGTGTCGTAAGGAGATCTCATTAGTTCTTGGGACGGAAATGATAAATCATGAATGCTCGGGAATTATTACCGTCCTTAATTAAGTATGTAAAAGGAAAAGTTTGGAAACCTTTTGTATCCGTACGCATTTGTAAGTACGTGCATATAGCACAAACTTAACTATATATCCCAATACATGTCTCTATCTATATATGCTTGTAGACTGTACTACTACTATAATGTATACACATGTGCAAATGCACGTTTTAACATTACGACATAGTTTTGGTAAAAGTAGAAAACAACACTAGTCATGCTTGTGAAACAATTCAATGCAAAAGAAATGCAAAAATGCTCGTATGATTGTTTACTTTAGCTTCCTTCTTTCTGTGGTTTTTTATCTATTGTACTTTGTACGGAGTATATCAATGGTCGAGAAGGCATGCCAATTCCCAAACCACTTCGTACACCCTGTATCTATTTTTTTGCGTAAGAAGTTGTGCAGTGCAATTGGAATACTAACTTGAGTACTACTACTACTACTAGTAGTAGTAGGAGTAGTAGCTAGGGATTGAGTGTGCGAGAGGAATGCAGAGAGATGAAATGCAAAAAAATAGAGGGATGTGATGGTTGCTTGTCCGTTTATTTTACCAGGCCACTTATTCCTGCGAGTGGTGGGGTTTTGTGATACGAAGGCTTTTACTGTCGTGCCATGAGCAGGGTGAGACTCCTGTGCAATGCTGCCCTCTACACTAGGACAACCTTCGTCGTGGTTTATTAGTCCACCATGTAATTTGACTGAAGATTTAACTGACAAAATGTTAGTGCATGCCAACAAAAAAAATATCGTTGGATTCGTATTTGAACATAGTTTTCAATGATATAATTTTTGGTGACATGCATGAGCATTTCGTTAGTTAAATTTATGGTCAAAATTTGGCACATATTACAATGGAGACTAATAAACCAAGATGGAGGTAGAACTATATATAGTAAGACGCCATGCGTTGCACCGAACAATGAAATGCATTGAACGGGGAGTTATTTATTTTGACAAAGTATGTGGGGGTCATCTCTTGTGTAACAAATATCGATAGGTTCCTTCGGATATTATTTCTTCTCTAGAGCTCACAAGCATTCGGGTGAATAGTAAATGTAGGCTAAATAGATCAAAAAATATCTTTTGCAAACAAAAGCGTTCAACTGGAGGATTTGGTAAGGGCGGCAATTGAGGCTGCAATTGAGGATCGACAATTGAGTTTTTGGTTTTCCCTATCAAGGATAAGGTATTTGGCTTTCATGTTTCTTGCAAAGCAGTAGGGATGATTATCCTCTATCTATGATCCTTCTCATGTGTTCATTTTAAATGTTATTTTCATCTATGGGGTAATGGTGGCCCGAATTGGGCACGTGAGTTTAAGATCTGGAAAATGGAATGTGATGCGGAATGGATCATTGTTAATCCTTCCAAACGCCGTGCTGCTCTTGGTTTGCTTGCTATACATTCTAAGCTGGCAAAGTCTTCAATTCGATATGATTGGTCTGTTCACAAAAAATTGTCATTTGCAACATTTCAGAACTATCCGGCTTGTCGTGGCTATCGCTATCTGGCTAGTCAAAATTGCATTGAAACAACATAAGTGGTTGGTTATTCTATTCCTCATCATGAGAGGGTAGTTATTCATCCCACGCCGCCAGTGAATCTCAGGTGGACGACAATGTTACCGTCTATCTCCTTTGGTATGGTGCAAGATCTGGTTGCACCAGCTGATTGGGCGCCGTCATCCTCGGGCAGGAATTTCGCCACTTCAAATGTGGATGTCATAGGCCATGTTGGGCCATCAAATGTGCATGCCACGAGCCATGTTGAACCTACAGGTGCGACCCACCTTGAAATGGGCTTTCCGACGTGGTTATGCCCTCCTCTCAACATGCTAATGAGGATTTTGATCAAATGATTTCAAAAATGGTTGATGAAATAGATACATGTCAGAAATGTTTAGGGAAGGGCCATTTTGCTTCGTCATGCATGTCGAAACTTTTTTGTAATGCTTGTTCTCGGGTTAGGCACATCAAGAAGGATTGCAACTGATTTGCCAAGATCTTTGGTATAGTTTGGCAACCAAAACCTAGTAATGTTGCAACTTCTGAGGATACCACTATTGGTTGCGGGAATATCTCTCTGACCAATATTTTAACAAACTTGGACCTCTCTTGCACTTCTGCATTAACCTCCCTGTCCAGTCCCATCAGCCCCAGTCCCAAGACACCATCCACCGCTCCACCGGAAATGCCTCCTCCGCCGTCAAGCACATCCCCTCCATCATGCACACCTCCTTCAAGCCCAACTCCCATGGCCATCTTTCACCTCGATCCAATGCAGTATGTGCCGGCGGGCAATCACATCATCGATGGAGGTGAAGCTCATATGCCCAGGACTTTTGTGATGCCACATACCCCAATTGTGCGCCACCACGAGGAGTTCATGCTCGCTGAGGTAATGCCCATCCCACCGCCTAATCAGATTGGAGTTGCTAGGGAGGAGCTGGTTCAGTGACTTGAAGCTCATGGATTTTGGGTGAGGTCAGCTCAGTCATGGATCCACGTTGTAGGTCTTTTTTAGCTTAGAGATGCAACAGTTTGTTTTGCGCTTCTTCAACAACCACCTCAAGCTTTAGGCAATGATCGCTTTATCCGTTTTATGAAACACGACGAGGGAGAAAGTTTCCATGGGGCTCAGGGTCTTCATCAGGGTTTGCTCATGTTCCTTGGAATCCTCCTGGATCTTCGTAATAGTGAGAATATTAGGGCAATGGTTAATACTTCTGGAAAGTTTCATCATTGGAATAGTGAGGATCCCTATCTTGTAAGAACTTTGGTGTTGCATCTTTTCCCGAGGACATTCTTGTGCCGCGTGATGTGGTTTTTATGGAGTATGCGGCTTGGGGGAGCTAGGGTGTCTTGGAAAGCTCCTCACATTCTTGGAGCCAATTTTGCAGAGCAAATGTCACAAGATGAGGACTGGATGCCCATCAATGGCAATCCACATCCGTTGCCTGGTGTGCCTTTTCTTGAGATGCCACTGTTTATCCTGCCTCCATATCCAGCCTTGGGGTGGAATGATGTTCCTCCACCGACCAGAGCAGCCAACACCTGCTAAAGATGGAGATGATAACTAGGGCAATTGCAATGAAGCTGAAGAGCAGCCAATGTTACAAGATCAAGAGTCAATGGTACTAGATTTATCTGATCACCCTAGTTTAGAGGCACGTTAAGCTCAGCCAATACCTATCATACCTGTTGAGGAGGAGCAGCTAGATGAACCAGCTATCGATATGGTGGACTTGATGTTGACAAGGAGGTTAATAACTGGGCCATTGTTGTTTATCAGCCACTAGTGGTCTATCAGCAACCAGTTTTGGATCTTCAATCCGTTTGTGTGCCATTTGGGCCTCCACTACCTCCAGAGATGGTTTGGAGGAGATCTTTTGAGAACCTTTTACAAGATCTAATAGTGTTTGAAGTCCCAAACCCTTGTTTATGCAACCTACATCTCCTGTCGTTCTACCAAAGAAAAATTGGGATTTGGAATTTAGGCAGGATGGTCTTCCATTGCTTGCTTGGAAAGAGCAAGAAGCAGCGAGGGCAGTTGCTAGGGCTCTTTTCTCGGAGGACTTTCAACAACAAACATTAGCAGAGCCTGCTCCCTCCTCTTCTCTAGGTAAGAAAGTTAGGAGGCCCTGCAAGACTTTGGCGCCAACACCAATTGTTGAAACCGCTGTCGTAAGGTGTACTAGGAGTTCAGTTCGAAGAGATGGTTTCAAGTCCATCTTCCATGAATTGGCTCCTCATCCCAAGAGAAAGAAGCCCAAGGCCAAGCCCTTCACTGCTGAGATGCCTGACGACCCAACACATTCAGATATCCCTCCTGCAACTCCAGTCAGTCATCTTCAGGCAATTGGGTAGGAACTGGGCATTGAAGACAAGCTACTAATAGTGGAAGCACTTATGGTGGATCCACTCCATGCTGGCAACACTACTTCTAATGATTAGTGTGTTTTCTTTCTTGTGGGTCTGGCAAACCCCTAAATTTGCTACTTATCTTCCCTGGTTATTGTTGCTATTTTGTGGGAAGCTTTTATGTAATAATCGTATGACAATCATGTTGAATTTATGTGCATGTGGCATTGTGTGTCATCTGGATCATTGCTCTTATTTTGAACTATTGTTATGAGTAATTCATGTAGAAACTAGAATGTTTTGAGTTGGCATGTCACAGGTTTGAATGCTGAGACTAGACAAAGGGCAGTTAGGCAGAAAATGGAGGAGAGCCAGTGTGCTATTACATGTTTCAAGAAACTAAATGCACCTATATTGATTTGAGGACAATTAGAAACTTCTGCCCTAAGAATTTTGACTGCTTTGCTTTCTCCCCCTCCTTGGGTGCTTCTGGGGGTATTTTTTTTATGGAATTCATCAGTCTTTGTAGGGACACTGTTGGAAGTTCATCACTTTGTTGTGGTGATTGAATGTGTCTCTAGGCAACATAATGAGCACTGGACTTCCGTATTTCTCTATGGACCTTGTCAGGGTAAAACAAGAGACATGTTTGTGAGTTGGCTTTATAACTTGCAGATCCCCTTAGGACAACATTGGCTTCTGATAGGAGATTTTAATTTTATTAGGTCAATTGATAATAGAAATCTACCTAGGTGATTTAAATGATATTTTTATCTTTAATGAGATTATTGGGCACCTGAAAGGAAGATCTTTTACCTAGTCAAAACATGCAAGACAATCCTCTTTCGGAACAACTAGACTGTGTTTTTTACTTCTGTGGATTGGATATCTTATTACCCTATGACCGAAGTGATTCCTCTAGCAAGAACTGCATCTGATTATGTTCCATGTGTGGCGCAATCAAAACTTCCATTCCAAATCAAATCTTTTTAGGTTTGAAAATTATTGGTTAGAACTTGAGGGATTTATGGACTGTGTAGAGCATTCATGGTAGAAACCTTCAAGGAAGGGCCATATCACTACTAGAATTGCAGATAAACTAAAGGATATGAGGTTGAGCCTCAAGAAATGGCAGCTGAATGTTTTAAAACTCAAAGATGTGATTGAAAAATGCAACCAAGTAATACTGCTTTTGGATGAGCTGGAAGAACTTAGGCCTCTTTTTAGACCTGAGTTTAATTTTAGGAAGATTGTTAAAATTCATTTGGAAAAAATTCTTCATCTCCAATTTCTATATTGGAAGAAGAGATGTACTGTTAGGTACATAAAAGTAGGTGGGGAAAACACAATGTTCTTTCATGCAATGGCCACTGAGAGACACAGGAGAAATTCAATTGCAAGCTTGAGATTACTTGATGGTGCAGTGCTGACTGAAGACTCTCAGATGGAGGGAGTGATTTGGAATCGCTTTAAAAACAGAATGGGTGTTTCAAGAGGAATTTTGATGGGCTTTGATTTATGTGCTTTACTCACTCCTGTGGAGGGGCTTGATGTGCTAACCAAACCTTTTGAGAACGCCAACTATAAAGTGTATTCAATGATCTTTAATACTACGGAGTGAACGCCTGACCATTGTCATCCTGAGTGACTCTAGGTCTTCTGTACTCCGAGTGGATTCCTGCATGGTCTAATGACTCTATCCATGTCGAGTGAAGTGGGGGTATCCGAGTGGGGTGACTGGTCGAGTGGATTGCACTCGGTGGCCTGAGTTGATACTTCCTGCTGTGCTTTGAATATCTTTGCTTCTAGGGTAGTGACCTTGGGCGGGGCGTATAGGTCAAGCATATGACCCTACCCTAGGTCTATAGCATCATCATTAGCCCACGAATGGATTGAGGTCCGAGTGGAAAGAAATTTGAAGTTGAACCTGCCTTGATTCTTGTGCTTCACAAGTACCCATACTAGATTGGAGGCCCATGCTTAAACTTCGGCTTCATTTCAGTCGCCTTGATCGATTCAGAGGTTGTTCAGTGAACTTACGCTGGCACTTCGTCGAGTGTTGTTTACGATGTGAAACCTTTGGCGCGACTGGTTACTACGGATCTCGATTCTCACGGTATTCGAAAATTGGGGAAGCGCGCGAGGCGGAGCACGCCGTAGTAAGCGGGACAGATAGATAGGGGCGCCTCGATTTCTGTGCCACCTTTTTTGCCACGTACCTAGCGTGCGACTGTTGCGGGATTTGACAGGATTGCTCAGGCCCACGCTTGAGCCACTCAGATGTAGGCCCTTAAAAGGCGTCGGGGCCGAGGCGTCTGCACTGTGCGTTCTTTCCCCTTCTTCCTTCTCTGCCTCTCCACCGCATCTTCCTCCGCCCTCGACGCCGCCGCTCCTCCTGTGCGCAGCCTGCCACCATGGTGAAGGATAAGACGGCGGCGCTGGAGCGTGCAAAAAAGGTGACGGGGACAACGAAGGGCAAGAAGACGAATCAAGGGTCATCGTCGAGGTCTGCGCTGCCGCCGGGTTGGATCCAGGGAGATTGGATCCGATCTTCGCTTCGGCTAGAGGATTTGGAAGAGCTGGCAGCCTCTTGTTTGATCGCTGACGGGGCCGCGATGTTGTCGGAGGGGGAGACAGAGCCTCGGCCACGGTCAGGTGAGTGTGTCCTTCTTGCTACCCATGTCGACCATGGCTTGTCCCTTCCACCGCATCCTTTTTTCGGGGCTTCTTGAACTTTTTCGGTGCTCAGCTTCACCACTTCTCTCCCAACACCATCACGTATCTCGTTGCATTCGTGTGCATGTGTGAGACTTTCTTGGGTTGTCGACCACACTAGGGTCTCTTCAAACACATTTTCACAATCCACTCCCAGATCGTGAAGAAGGCGAATTCGAGTGATGAGAGGACACACGTGATCCAGATGTGCGGGGGTCTAGGGATCCAGGTGAGGAAGAGGAGCACTTTTCCTACCATGACACTTTCCGAGTCAGTCAGGGGCACGCAGTCGACCTGGTTCTACTGCCAGGATATCGCGACCCCCGGTCAGTTGACCGGTCTTCCCCCTTTTTCCATAGATCATGCCCAGCTGCCTTCTTCACTAACCGTGACCACAACGGAGAAAGTAGAGATGGACATGTTGGTCGAGAGGGTAGTCCAGTTGGTCCGTCAGGGTGTAACTGGCATGGATTTGTTGGAGGTGTTTCTCAGTCGATGCATCCAGCCGCTCCAAGCTCGTGACCACTCGATGTGGATGTACTCGGGTGCCAATGACACCACTTGCGTTCACTCAGAGGAGGTTACAGATGAGAGGGTGGCCCTGTGGCTGAAGGGCATTACCAGATAACACCAGGGGAGCCAGGAGAGTTGATCCATTCGACACTGACAACCAGCCGGACAAGGTCTAATCCTTGTTACCGAGTGTACTTCTGTCTTGTAACTGTTTCTGAATCCAACTGATGCTTGATTAACTCCTTGGCTTGCAGGATTACACTAAGATGTATCCGATGCCAAATGGGGAGCAGGCCCAAGAGCAACTCCGGGAGGGAGTGGATAGCGCCGAATAAAGTGGTGAGTGGCTGTCCCCGGATGACGACGATGAGGAGGAGAGTGACGGGTCGGACGATGAAGAGGAGGAGGTCGACTCACCACCTTGCACCGAGCGCTGATCCAAGCAATTACAAGATCCAGTGGGTGGGCATGGCAAGATTGCGGATCCGAGTGCCCAAGCACATAAGCGCACTCGGACTTCGACTCCGGAGCCATCAGAGAAGATCGCCAAGCAGCCCAAGGTTGCCCCATTGAAGTCTCGGAAGACCTTGCCCAAGATCAAGATGGATGTCCTCGTTGCTTCTGCGCGAGTGTTCTACCTTTCTGTGTTTTCCTACCGACCCACATTTCTGCTCTTGATCGAGTGTATAATGAACTTTTCAGTGCCGCAACTTCCGAGACCTCCATGGAAATCAATAAGGGCCCAGGTGATGAAGAGACTGACGACGCAGCTACTTCCGAAGCCGGTACAAATTCGCAATCTTGAACTTGTTTTTCTGACTGGATTATCGGTCGATTGAGCCCTTATGGTTGCCTTTTGTTGCAGCTGCATGGGATGTCATTGAGCTTCCAGATGATAAGAAGCGCCTCTGAAAGACACGAGAAGGAGGGACAGGGCTTCAAGCAGGAGGACGGCTGCAGGCCAGGGGACTCAGTCGACATCCGCACCAGAGATAGTGGTCTAGCGATCCGGAGATCCGGCTCGGGCCAATGTTTCTTTTGCCAATCCACTGTCGACTGAACGTCCCTTGGCGTCGACTGCTCAAGTCTCCGCTTCGCCTGCACAGTTCCATGCTTCAGATCCTATGACAGCTTCGACCGCATTGCCGTCATCGCTCTTTGCCGCATACCACACTCCGGATGACCTGCCGAGTGCCGCCAGGGATTCTCTTCTCCAGGCAAACCTTGTGATGGAGCAGATGAAGATGGTGCATGAGGCCAATCAGGTTGCCTATAATGCCAGCACCGCTCTGCAGGTCAATGTCAAGGTTAGTTAGTTTCCGATTAGTCTCTCAATTAGTGGTAGTTGCAACTGCTGCTTCATTGTTCGTACGTTGTCCCTGGATGAGCGTTTTGGAACCTTTATGTGCATCTATCATGGGTCTGCATTTCGCATCCAATCACCCACTGGGTGTCTTGACTTAGTGTTGAATAATACTTCCACTTGAGTCGACCAGGTCGAGTCGAGTGTTTTTCTAAACCGGTGGGGGCACGCAGAGTGCACCCACTGGGTGTAGTCCCCGAGGCTGCTGTCGGGTGTTTGACGTGGCGGGGGTCTTCGTCGAATGTTGCTTCATTATTCTTTCACTCGGTTGAATAGCTCGATCCGAGTGGAATCCAGACCAGTGGGGGCACACCAAGTGCACCCACTGGGTGTAGTCCCCGAGACCGCGGTCGAGTGCTGGTAGTCGGCTGGGGTCTCAGAGTGTGTATTTTTTTGCATACTCATGCTGGGCAGACCATGCCGAGTGGAAAACCGGACCAGTGGGGGCACGCCAAGTGCACCCACTAGGTGTAGTCCCCGATGTCAGTGTCAAAACCGGAGGATCTCGGGTAGGGGGTCCCGATCTGTGCGTCTAAGGCTAATGGTAACAGGAGGCAAGGGACATGATGTTTTACCTAGGTTCGGGCCCTCTCGATGGAGGTAAAACCCTACTTCCTGCTTGATTGATCTTGATGATATGAGTATTACAAGAGTTGATCTACCACGAGATCGTAGAGGCTAAACTCTAGAAGCTAGCCTATGATGATTATGATTCTCCCCCTAAGGACTAAACCCTCCGGTTTATATAGACACCAGAGGGGGCTAGGGTTTACACGGAGTCGGTTACAAAGAAGGAAATACAATATCTGGATCACCAAGCTTGTCTTCCACGCAAAGGAGAGTCCCATCCGGACACGGGACGAAGTCTTGAGTCTTGTATCTTCTCGGTAAAATAGTCCGGCCAAAGTATATAGTCCGGCTGTCCGGATACCCCCTAATCCAGGACTCCCTCAATAGCCCCTGAACCAGGCTTCAATGACGATGAGTCCGGCGCGCAGTTTGTCTTTGGCATTGCAAGGCAGGTTCCATCTCCGAATACTCCAAAGTAATTACCGAACACTTGAATCATGTCTAGATCCGCAAGATGATCTTCACATGCCATCATGCAGAGAACGATATTCCATAAACATAATCTGCTGACATCTTTGGATAGCATGACATAGCACCATGGACGAGTCATTATTGAACCGTCTCTACTACCAAACACCGCACATATTGCGAGGCGGTCTCGTTGAAGCAGCGATCGTGCTCCCCTTATCGCGGGGCTTTCATCAATATGGTCATGGGTAGCCCAACCGCTCCGCTAATTGCGGCGAGTGGGGAACGAGCGGGTTCCACCAGGCAAGTGGGGAGGTGAAAAAGCTTTTACTGCCTCTATAAAGAGATAAGGTCTCTTCCTATTTACCCACCCCTTTCCCTTCCGCTAGTCCATTCCCCTTTGCTAGAGCCCTAGCGCCCAAGCACTCTTCTTCTCCACCGAAGAGAGGTCCTCCGAAGATGTCCGGATCTGGAGCAGGAGGCAAATAGATGTCCTCTACCGTCCAGGAGAGGGATATCAAAAAGCTCCGAGAGGCCGGGTACCTGGCCAAGAAAATCGGCCACCGTCTTCCGTCGGCGGGACAGATCGTCCCTACTCCAGAGCCCCACGAGAGGGTCGTGTTTCTCCCTCATTTTGTCCACAGGCTCAGGTTTCCTCTTCACCAATTCGTTCGCGGCATCATGCATTATTACGGGACTGATTTTCATGATCTGTCCCCAAATTCTTTCCTTAACATCTCGATATTCATCATCATGTGTGAGGCTTTTCTTCGTATTTCGCCCCACTTCAGCTTATGGCTGAAGACCTTCAACGTGAAGCCCAAGGTGGTGAATGGCGAGCACGCTGAATGCGGCGGTGCCATGGTGAGCAAGATGCCCAAGGTCATATGGCCAACGGGTGCCTTCAATGATTCCGTCAAGGAGTGGCAGCAGCAGTGGTTTTATATTACCTAACTGCACGGTAAAAAGTGGGCCGCTGCTCCTGAGTTCAGATCAGGAGCCCCACTACGGCTCACGTCCTGGCCCGAGAAGGGCCTGAACTGGTCCTCATCTGACTAGTTGTCGGTGCTCCAAACGCACATCCAGAGCGTGGTCGACAAGGATGTCAAACTCGTCAACATAGTCCAGGTGATGTTAGTTCACCTGGTTCTCCCTTGCCAGCGTCGAGCCTGCAATTTGTGGGAATACGACCCGGCCGAACACGAGACCCTACGGGAGCTCTATGTCTCCTCCCACAAGGACATCTGGAAGGTGCTCTTCAAGTCCGGCAAACCATGGTCGGGCTCCGCCGAGGACCGCGGGTATCAACTATCCCACTCTTCAAGTCTGGTAAGTCACTGCTGTGCTCTGTCCATCCATGTTTTAGCTGGCATGTCCTGAGGGAGACGCTTTTATCATGCTTTCTACAATAATCCCAGGAATGGACGAAAAAGGTGGAGCGGATACACTGTCCAGCCCAGCTGCCGGAGGAACCAGCCGGACCTCTTCTGACGAAGATGCTGGTCCCAGCGCCTTACGAGGCACCGAAGAAAGAGGCCTCCAAGAAGGTCAAAAAGACCCGGAGCGGATTCCGTCGTCGCGATGCTTCGGACACAAAATCCGAAGACTCCAGCGACCATCCCTCCTCCGAAGACGAAGAGGAGGAGGAAGAAGATGAGTCCCCCGTAGGGGAAGGGAAGAAAAGGAGGGCTTCCTCATCCCTGGAGGCCGAATCGCCAAAGAGGGGGAAAGGTTCCCTCCCAGAGGAGTCCACCATGGCTGCTGATAGCAGCCCGGAGTGGGATCCTAGGGCCCAGCCCCTGGTAAAGTCGTAAGTATACAAAATCCGAACACGCCTATGTGCCCGAGGTCATTAGGATGTAGTAGTTTAATTGTCGCCATACTTTGTGCAGCCCACCGACGTCCCATGCCGGACAGTCCTCATCGGAGGATTCGCTGAGCTCAGATGCCCTGGAGAGTGTGACACCTCCAGAGGCCCCTTCCTCGAAGCCTAGGCGTGACACCGAGGTGTCGTCTCAGCCGGACCCGGACCAGGGAGGGCATATATCTGGGGCCGGATACACGGGAGCAGCGGCTCCCATGCGTGTTGACGGCGGGGGCGATCTTAGGTTTGGCCCATAGCTGTACACGGTCCTGGAGACCTTTAAAGTTCCAGGATCGGGCGAGCAGCCACCTTTGACAGGGGGAGGCTCGCCCACTCTGCCAACAACCTCTGTCCAAGAAGAGTTGTCGGGCGGCTTATTGACAGTGCTAAAGAGCGCGTCCATCGTCGATGAACATCGTGCCCTCATGGGTGCGGTGATTGAAAAGATTCAGTCCGCTAAGAGCGGACTGAATGAATCCTGCATTAGCCTTATAAAAGGTTTTGAGGTATGTTTTTAGAAACCTTTGGGAGATTGTCATAGTATGAGTAGTAGCCCCTGATGCACTGTCCGGTGAAAGAAAGAGAAAGCCGGACAGGGGATCAAATTTCCGCTTTGCAGGAGACTCAGTTAATGACGTGTATCCCTTTGTTTGAAAACAGGCGTCTGTAGAGACGACCACCTTCCATAATGCGGAGGTGTCCGGACTGAAGCAGAGTCTGGAACGGGCCGAAGAGGAACTTGGTCGCGTGAAGAAGCAGTTGGAGGACAAGCAAGGTATGTCGAAATCTTTTGCTAAGTTGAGCACGAAGAAGGCTGTGGCCGAAGCCGACAAAAAGGCCGCCGCCGAGCAGGTTCTTCGTGAGAAGCACGAGGCCAGGGTCATTGAAGCTGAGCGAGAGCTCCAGGAGGCCATGAAGAAAAGCGAGACCTTGGAGCAGAGTCTAGCAGGGAAAGAATCCGAACTCTCCCAAGCTCTCCAAGCCACAAAGGATGCTCGGGAAGAAGCCCGAGGTGCTTTGAAGGACATTCAGGAGGCACGGAAGGTTGCGGCTGGTAAGGCCTTTTGTACTCAAGGCAAATTTTACATAGTAATGGGAGGAACTCTAAGCAACAAGCTAAATTCTTGTTTCTCTAGGGGCGTTTGCAGACCTGCCACACAGCATATCAGATGCTGCCCAATTCTACCGGACTAAGGAGAAGAAGTCTGCGGAGAAGCATTTCTGGTCGCAGTATTTGGTGCTGAATTATCCGGTGCCCTTTATCGATCAGTTGAAGCAGCTGGTCGAACTGCACCAGGCGGCCGAACTAGCCATGAAGGACTTCATTGTCCAACTGTGGCCCGCGGAGCCAATTCCAAGTAGTTACTTCGGACTCGTGAAGCAGATTGTTGGTGCTTGCCCTCGGCTCGATGTTATTAAGCGATCGGTCTGCATAGAGGTGCATGCATGGTGTTTGCCCGTGCGAACGTGCACTGGGGGAAGCTTGATGCTGAGAAGCTGATGACTGAGGGACCACCAGAGGGTAAGGAGCATCGCAAGCCCGAGTTATACTATGAAGGTGTCCTGAAAGGATCCCTCCTTGTGGCGGATCAGTGTACCAAAGACACTATATTTCCCTGAAGGTAGTCATGCCGTTCTTTTTAATGCGGGATAATGGCACTATTATTATTTATTGCCTGTTTATGTGAACATTTGTTCTTCCTGTGCAGCTGTTTAGGGTATATAAATCCTGAGAGTTGGACAGTCGTCGGCTTCTGCCCCCACGTAAAAAGTACGGGGGTGTTTGGGACATACCTAAACACTCTTTATCCCATTGTTGGGTCCTTTTAAGGAGCTGTTCCTCACCACGAACCAGTTAATCAGACTATAGGGCTTTATCACTCTCAATTAGCCATAGGAATTGGAGTATGGTAGGCGCAGCCCCTGGTATTCGGAAGACTGTACTAGGGGCTCTAACGGCGCCTGATCAGAAAACTGATCCGTCGCACTCTGCATTTATTTTGGCATTGTGCGGAATAAATCTTTAAAGATCTTACAACCTCTCGAACAGCTGACCAGCTCTCGCCGTATCATGACAGTCAGTTTTCGGCTTTCTCTACTGAGGTGCTCGTCCGGAAGAACCGGGACACAATCGCAGTAGTTCTCCCAGCGCTACCTTAGCCGATAGAGCGGAGTGTAAGGTACCTAAACATGGGAGCCGGGCAAACCCAACTAATGACCCAAGACATGATTCGGAGTTGATGCATATAGTGCTATAAGTTCGGGGTGTCGAGCGACCGAAAAGGTGGCCAGACTTTGTTGCCATATTATGAGTATTATGAAGCCCCTAGCATAGTGGGGCGTAACACGATACGGGTGCCGTTTATGACAAAAAGGGTGTCAATGAGGAATGATGGCCGGTAAGTGTTATTTAAGTCTACGCATTGTAGTAGAGTGACATGTCTATGCATATGAGTACGATTTATGCTTATGAAAAGAGGTGTTTTGGCGGAACCTGTCATGGCCGAACTGGAGGAGGCTGTGTGGGGATCCGAAGTGTATCCGGACTATCTCCCTTGGGGGGATTTATTTATGTGTTCCCACCTTGTGCGTCCGAGCTGGTTCCACGTTGCCAGTCCTGTACTGCGCCAAAGTCAGTCTGTAAAGACAAATGCTTAAAGGCAGTTGCATGTCATGTTGTGGTTGAACTGCGGGTGCCTGATCGGACCCTGGCTGAACCAGGTTATCATGCCATAAGGTAACTCGGACTCCTCAGTTGGTGTCCGGGTAGTTGGCTGCCGAATCAAAATTTGATAAATGGGCATGACTCGCTATTCCAGCGGCGGTATGATTTCCACTCTGAGGGTGGGGTTCGGCCTTGCCCATAATTGCGACTATGTCAAGCGAGATTGGGCTAATGTTGTACCCCGTTGAATCTAGCCAACGTGGTTCGTCCCGATAGTATGTGGTAATTACTGTATAAGGGGACAATGCTGAAGACTTATTCTTCGGTGTGGTATTTGTTTGGTGATCCGAAGACAACCACTAGTGTGGTGGGCCTGTAAAACTTGGCCTTTGCACGTGGCATCTTTTAGAAGATGTTATTGATAGTTTTATACCCGTGGGGGCTCGTGTGAGATGGATCCCACAAACTATTGGGTCGATAGTGCGTGCAATTGAATTGCTATGGTTGATGTTGTCCGGACGGTCGGCCGTATTTTTGTACTGTGGAGGATCTTCCTTTGACCTCAACATGTTTGATCGGTCTTTCGTTGTTTGAAACCTCCTTTCATTGTTTTCGGCACACGACCGGACGTTTTGTTTTGAGGATCCGGCATTATCTATTGGTATGCTTGGCCGCCCTTCTACGGGTACCATGAATTTTACATGGTTGATCGAGTATGCTGCTCGGGCTGGATGGGCTTGAGCTGTTCTTTTTCCGCTGACTGGACTGGGGGCCGCTGAATTCGGCACCAACTCCCTTGACTTGACGCTTATGACGATTGCATCGAGGTTCAATACAAAAAAAGAGACACATCCGTGACATTTTGGGCCGAACGAAAAAAAATTCTGTCATACATATGACACTTCTATGACGATAATTGTGACAAAACCCGGTATCATCATAGATGTGGTGGGCTCCTACTTCTATGACGAAAAATCATGACAGAAAATGGGCTTTTCGTCCTGGGCGGGCCGGAGACGCAGCTGTATGACATTCTTTGGGCCGTCCATGACAGAAAAAACAGTGGTAGAAGCGAGGGGGAGGAAAATTTCGGGGAGTTGTCGGTTACGGTGGGGGGTCGGGGGCGTAGCGATGCCGTTTCTCTCATACAGGTACGCGCGTGTGTGCGAGGTGTTGGCTCTAACTGAACCCGAGCGAGGCGTTGGGCTCTAACTGAACCCGAGCGATTGCACTGCAGGCTGCGCGTTACTGAACCCGAGCCATCGATCGATGGCTGTTAACTGAACCCTATGGAGCGATTCCTTCGCTACTGCTGCTAACTGAAGCCGATCGATTGGACGAATAGTGAGTGTTGCGGGGGGGTTTGGATGAACAGTGAGCGGTGGCATTGCCTCTGGATGAACAGGAACCCGTGGTGTGGAGGGCTGGATGAACAGTAGACGGTGGAGGGGTGGCCGTGGAGGGGTGGTTGAACAGGACCCCGTGGTGTGGAGGGCTAGATGAACAGTAGATGGTGGAGGGCTGGATGAACAGTATACGGTGGAGGGGTGGTTGAACAGTAGCCGGTGGAGTAGCGCGAGGTGGAGGCTGGATGAACAGGAGCCCGTGGAGGCTGGAGGAGGTCGACGGTGGATGTGAACAGTATCCCGTGGAGTCCCATTTTGCGGTACGCCACACCCCTCCCCCTCGTTTCGACCGTAGCGCTCCAACACATGTCCGTTTTGCCCGTTTTGCGGTACGCCACACCCCTCCCGATCAACACGACCCCCTTTTCGATGGTAGGAGGTCCGTTTCCTCCGTTTTGCGGTACACCACACCCCTCCCGATCAACAGGACCCCCGTTTCGACCGTAGGAGGACCATTTCCTCCGTTTTGCGGTACGACACACCCCTCCCGATCAACAGGACCCCGTTCCGAATGTAGGAGGTCTGTTTCCTCTGTTGTGAGGTACGCTAGGCCTCGTTTCCATCGCATGTTCCGTCCAAGCCCTCCCGATGAACACGAGCACGCATTCCGTTCCGACCTAGCCGGTTGGCTCCCACGCGTTCCGTTGCCTCCCGATGAACACGACGCATTTCATTGCCTCCCCATGAACACGAGGCATTCCATTGCCTCCCCATGAACACGACGCATTCCGTTGCCTCCCCATGAACACGAGCCCTCGCCGTACGTATGTGCGACTAGGCGTTCGAGACCCCGCCCGTATGTACACATATGTGGCCGTATTTTCTTTCTTGCACCCTGGCCGCTATACGTACGTGTACATGCTATGTGCGCGCCTCTACTACGACACGTGCGTGCCTCTACTACGACACGTGCGCGCCTCTACATCGACCAGTATGTACCTACATGTTCGCGACCAGGATGACAACACTACGTATGCTTCGACCAGGTGGGTCCCGACTGTCAGGCACTTCCTTACCTGCGAAGATGTAGCTGGTGGGTCCCAGCAGTCAGGGGGGTGAATCGTTTTTTTTTGCCCGGACGCGCTTCCTTGCATGCAAAGGTGTAGCTGCTGGGTCCCAGCAGTCAGGGGGGCAAATCGTTTTTTTTTGCCCAGACGCACTTCCTTGCATGCGAAGGTGTAGCTGCTGGGTCCCAGCAGTCAGGGGGGCGAATCGTGTTTTTTTTTGCCCGGACGCACTACCTTGAGTGCGAAGGTGTAGCTGGTGCGTCCCAGCAGTCGGGGGGCGAATCGTTTTTTTTCGGATGCACTTCCTTGCGTGCGAAGATGTAGCTGGTAGGTCCCAGCAGTTAGGGGGCGAATCATTTTTTTTCGGACGCACTTCCTTGCGTGCGAAGATGTAGCTCGTGGGTCCCAGCAGTCAGGGGCGAATCATTTTTTCGTGAAATACAGTGGCCCGTCCGGTGGGTCCTCGCTGTCAGGTGGAGGAATAATTATTTTGCGCGTAATAAGGAGGCACTTCCTTGCGGCTGCCATGGACCCAGTTGTCAGCCTCTCCACGTACAGTCCACGTCCGATGGAAGTCGTTCCTTGACCACGTTGACCACGCCGCGCCGAGAGCACCACGGCGGTGGATGACGACGTGGCCTAGGAAGGGGACGACGTGGAGCCGAGGAAGACGCGGCAGTGGATCCACACGCGGAGAGGAGTGCGAGGGTTCACTGGTTCGTCTGCGCTGCCTTCGCCGCAGAATAACAGGGGGTGTGGGTGAGTGGAGGGATGGCCTGGCCAGCGGTGGGAGTAGTAGGGGCGGTGAGGCCTCCGCGGCAGCACAGCCAGCCACGGGAGGCAGGAGCAGGCGGCACGATTGGCGCTGCTTTGGGCGGCTGGAGCAAGAAGACCAGAGGTTGAAGAAGCACGACAGCCGTTGGATGGACATCGTACGGTCACTGCAGCTAGAATCATTTATATTGACTAAGTTGACAAGGCCCTTGGTACGTCAACTTAGTAGGCCCACAAGTCAGCTTCCAAAACGGTGCACCCCAGATGTCAGGGGGATGAATCATTTTTTGGGTGGGTGAAGCTAGAATATCAGAGATTGAAGAAGAAGCACGGCATCCGTTGGATGGACATCCAACGGCCACTGCTGCTAGAACCGTGTGTTGACTATAAGTTGACAAAGCCTTGCATACCCGTCAACTCTGTTTTTTAAGGGGACGCGTCAACTTAGTAAGGCTAGAAGTGTGTGGAAGAGAACTTATAGCCCATTTGAGATTTGTAAGAATGTGTAGCCCATTTTTGAATTCTAATGGAATTTACTACATCCCATTTACAATTTGTGAAAAGTACAGCCCATTTCAACCAACCGTTCAAAACAGAATTCAATAAAATTTCCCACATTTTGATGGGATCCGAAATTTTTTATCCCGAAATTTTAGTCAGATTAAATACAATTTCAATATAAATTTATATTGCATATAAATCCAACGAAACATTCCGCTCGCAACAATTAATGAAATTAAAATTTTCAATATTCCAAAAATAATAATTTATAAAGTAATCACTGTTTGGTGCATTTTTTTATAGTTACTACCCAATTTTTTATAATTACATCCCATTTATTATTTCTTAAAGCCCATTTTCTTGTTAAGCCTAATGCATCCCTCCTAGGAAAGATTTGCAGCCCAACGGGGCGGAGAATAACAACTTGACCTTGCCTGGGTATTCCTAAAAAAAGTATAGCTGGGCTAGCTATTTTCAGCCTGAAAAAAAATTAATATCTAGGCTGGATATCTGGCCTGGGCTAGACGGGCCACAGCCCGCCCAGTTAATACCTGCAGCGTTGTTTTCGTTGTTGTTCAGAGGAGAAAAATTAATATCTGGGGTAAACATCGAAAAACTCCTCAGTGCTCACACCTCAAAAACACAAATACTGCTCGAGCTGCTTGGTCCCAGCTGTCGGCCGCTTCTTGTGCAATTCTCTCGTTTATTGACTACTCCCTCCTTTCCGGTTTATAATGCTCAATTCAAAAATCTCACCAATCAAGGTAGATGGTGAGTGGTGGAATACTTTTTCTAGTTTTGCAAAAGCACCTAATTAATGCTCTTGTTATCCTCAAAAAATTATGTTTATCAATGCATTAATTGCAATGCATGCATGCATAAAGTACATGCATTGGTCAATTTTCTCTTAATACTTGCATGCAATGATTTAATGCACCTTGGAATCTGAACATGTGATGGAAAACAACCAAATTGAGCCTTATAAAATGGAAAAACTAAAATTTTGAGATAAGCCCTATAAACCGGAAAGGAGGGAGTACATAGGTAGACAATGGTGTGCGACCGTGATGTCAGGAAACCAGGAGGAAGCAAAATAAATTATAGTTTTATATATATATATATAATAAGGAGGCAGTTGCGTACGTGAGGCTATGGACCTGGTGGGTCCCCATTGTCATCCTATCCAAGTAAAGTGATCTCCTCGCCTGCGCGCGCTTTCCGCCCGAAACAGTCAGCGCCGGCCACCCCGCTTCCCGGTGCAGGCGATTGCTCCGCCTTCAAACGACACAAGTGCCATCCGTCCGTCCATCTGCTGCACACATTAATGATACGCGGTTGCTGAGGCGGCTACTCCGGCGCCACACGTCCGTCCCTCCGCCTGCCCACCATTGCTATATAAACTGTTGCGCCGGCCATAGCCGCAGTCATCTGCATCCGTTCCCTTTCTCCTGTCCACACCACTACTGCCCACCATGGCTTCCTCGCGCTCCAGTTCTCTTCAGGACGGGCGGACGACGGACCACAAGGAGATAGCGGCCATTGCTGCCGACTGGCTGGCCGGCAGGCAGCCGAAGGACGACGACGTCCCAATGCAGAACATGGTAGTCGACGATCCAGTGCCAACCCCCTCCTCCGCGCCATCCTCGCCGGTGAATTGCACCATGACCATCGGCGAGGCCCGTGCCCAATATATGGACAGCGTGAGGCAGATGCGTGAGGAGTAGTTCCGGGAGGCGCAGGCCGACGCCGCCTACAACCACCATCTCCTCCAGGAGCACCTGCAGGCGGAGGAGCAAATCGCCGCGGAGCGGGCGGAGCAGGAGGCGCTGCTCGACTCGTACCGCTCCGCCCGCATGGGCCGCCTCGAGCGCTGGCGATACCGCATGCGGGTGGCGGAGGCTGCAGCCGCCTACAAAGAGGCTAGCAAAAAGGGCGATGAAGCGGGCGAGGCGCTGTTTGGCGAGACCGAGGACGAGGCAGAGGACAATGCCGGCTCCGACGAGTCCCCGCTCTGCTGGCGTCGACGATTCCCTACTCCGCCGACGCCCCATGGTGCCAACAACAAGGCAGAGGACACCGCCGGCTCCGCCGATGCCCCCCGACGCCAACAACGAGGCAGAGGACACCATCGGCTCCGCTGAGGCCCCACCCCGCCAACAACGAGGCAGAGGACATCGTCGGCTCAGCTGAGGCCCCACCGTGCCGGCAACATGGGGGAGGATTTCCACCACTCCACTGAGGCGCCGCCCGCCGGCAACGAGACAGAGGCATCGACGGCTCCGCCGAGGCCCCGCCCCGCTGCCAACGAGGCTGCGCCACACAGAAAACAAGGAAGAGTAGTACACGGTAGGTCGCCGCTGCTCGGGTCCAAGTAAGGCCACCGCTGCTACCCTCCGGTTGAAGCCAAGCTAGGCGGGTTGACCATTGACGGACGGTTAGCTTCTTAGCGGCAACGTGGAGTCGGAGAGCTGCGCTGGACAAGAACGCTTCTTCTACTTAACTGCTGGTGCAGTTGGCTGACTGACACGTGGGCCCAACAGGCCACATGTCAGTTACGCAACTGCACATGCAGTTAAGTCACTGAAGCTTCTGTTCGGCTCAGCGGGACACAAGTGGGTAGCTTCGGTTAATTAATTATACCTCCAGTGCACCCCTTTTTAGTTTTTTTTCGAAAAGGAGGATGACCCCCGGCCTCTGCATCTGGGAGATGCATGCGGCCACAAACACCCCTTTTTAGTTGAAGAATGTATGAAATGTAATGAAATCCGGCATGTTTATATGAAATCCGACCGTGTATGAATGAATTTATTTCGATTAGTTTGAATTCATGTATCATTGGCACTGGATGAACATGCAAAACAATATGTACTAGCATTATTCCCAGGGTGATCACCACGTTTGCAGCAGTTTCACATGTACTCCCTCCGGTCCTTTCTAGTCTGCATACAAGTTTTGTCTGCAGTTAAAGTATCTCTACTTTGACCAATCTTATACAAAAAAGTATGCACTTTCACAATGTGCGAAGTAAAAAGGAACAGAAGGAGTACAAAGAGTTTGAGCAGCTTTTTAGCGTTTCTGTACATTGCAATCAAACACACAGGCCTGGCAATTCATAGAGAACATTCAAAACAATCGATGATTATGCATCTCAGCGACTCACATGTCAGAGGCAATATTTAGTTCACAACTAAAGAATAAAGAAAAAATTGATCGCCGCTGCTGACAGCAAAGGGCGTCCCATTCAAAAATATCAAACGTATATCTTGCTAAAATCAATGAGCAAAATTTGACAAGGTTGTCCCATTCCAAAATATCAAATGCCTATGATTGTGGAATGGGCAGGGTTTGCCATCAGTTCGGACATTGACATGGCACCTCGTGCTAAATAAACCAGCTGTTCTTTTTGTGCAGTTCCACCAAAATCAACCAAATTCGTGCGTAGCTTGTATGATTTCGCCCTTATATGTTGCAACGCCTTGAACTTATGGGCACCTCCTTTCTTGTGGTGGAAATGAATGATTCGATGTATTCATGAACATTTTGTGCAGTTCCCGTTGAAATCAAGCTGAGCACCCATGTTTGCACAAATACAAAAAAGTGATTAGTATAAAGCAAAGTGTACTATGAATTGACAGTTTCAACAGGCACATACATGGTCCATGTAGAGCACACTTTTAGAAAAATGGAACTCACTAGAAATAATCCTAGAACAACATTGTACTCGCGCATCACAGCAAAAAAATGGAGATTTGTCAGTCCTTCTGAGCTGAAGTTAGTTTGGTCTTGTGGGGAGTAATGTAACCATCCTTCAACTGCTCCTTCTGATGAGAAGATAGGCATTGCTTCTTCATCCTGGCATAATCGAAACTACTCACTTCACGTACTCCATATTCTTCTTCAGAGGAAGATGATCCTGTTGTGCAAAGACAAGAGGACTACTAAATGCTAGCTTCCATGTTTGCTCGAAAAAAGGAAAGGAAATATTTAAAACAACACAGATGAAGCACTTCCCAAGGACAATACCACTTTTTCATGACAGTATCTAAACAGTAGCACAACACCAATAGAGATGACAAAGCTCAATCATATGGATGAAATCAGTGAGCGAGTACCAACCTTTGTCAGGAGGCTGATTCTGTAGAGCATATAGATGAAGCACTTATCGAGAACCATCTGTTGCTATCTACAGGGGTGGCCATGCTTACTATATACTCCTCGATTAGTTTAATGTTTCCAACATCTTCTTGTGCAGTTCCACTAAAATATATGATATCTTCAAAGAAGATCCCTATTTGCACAAGTAGAGATAATTACGTATGGCATCAAATCAGTGGCAAAACAATTGCTCGTTCCAGCCATAGCAATAAATTAAGATGCAAAACTATATCATTACTTGTGTCATCATAGTTCCAGTGCTTCATTACAGCACATGGAGTTGATTTTTGTTTTTCTTCCGCTTGTTCTTCCCCGTCATCACTTGGTTCAATAACAGACAAGCTTTGCCTTCAATGTAAGATTTGGCATGTCAATTAGGGAGCACAAGTATAGTACTAAACTTAATTTTCTGATGAAAGTGGCAAAATACAGGCCTGTAGTTGTGAAATATCCTTATCTTACCTCAATGGGACATTACAGTGCACATACAGATTGGAAGTCTTGTCTCCATTTGTGTAGTTCACTAAAATCAAGCAACATTATCGTACAAGTAGCACAACATATGAAAGCACACTGTAGAATCCTGTGAAAGAAGGCTAGTACTGACCTCTCATGATGCGAAATTCAAACAACTCACAAGAAGAAGATCTGAACCAAATTCACCTTAATGGATAGGAAGTAAGATCTCCTCTTGTGCAGTTCTCCTAAGATCAAGCAATCAAGCAACGTTTCGGTGTGACATTTTGGTTGAACTGCACAAAACACTCTTAAAACAAAAGTGTTTTGTGCAGTGCAACAAAAGGTCACAATGGCAACAAGGTGAAGTAGATAACCCTATTTACACAGAGGTGCAAAGGAAACAATTAGTGGTCAATAACGGTGGATGACACAGAAGCCAACAAAAAGAAGCATCTACCTTATCTAAATGGGAAAGAAAGCAAGACAGTAGCATTTCTCAAACAGTGGCATTGATTAATATTAACATAGAGATTATATTAACAATAAAATTCGTTGAACATGTAATTTGCTTTTAACTGTGGCATTGCATCAATTTTCCAGCGGCATTAGGTGTTTGTTTACAGGGACATTTTGGTGTAGGGACTAAAAAAACTCCGTGTCAGTCACATCTAAACCAAACAGGAGGGACTTTTCGGGACGCTGTCAGGACCCCGACTCGATGTCACATCGATCTAGCCTGTAACACCTCATATCACTTTGCGGCCTCACGCACGGTATCCCCACGGGTGTCGCCTTACCTTTGCCCGGGACCGTTTGAGCCTTTTGGCTCACGTATATGATAGTGTCGCTAGCATCCATATGATAAGGAGCCCGGGCTGACATGACTAGTCGTAAACCCAAAGTGGCACAGACTTATAGGGACAGGCATCCATGACCCAGCTTCGAACGTGTCGGTCATCAGCAAGTGGGTCCGGGCTGTAGCACTGGGCTAGCAGGACTCCGGTACTCAATGCGTGACATTTCCCCGAAGGGACAGACACCGGAACGAAGAAGGACACATGTCGGCCAGCCTAAGTGTTCCAGAGCAGTAGCAAGCTACCATGGCTCAGCGGTAACACTAGGAGACATTTCCCGGTAAGAGAGGCTACTAAAGATAAACAACTAGATAGTCAGATCCCACACATACCAAGCATTTCAATAACATACACACAATATGCTCGATATGTGCAATACAACATGGCATCACAACATGACTCTACGACACAAGTACTTTATTTAAGGCTCAGAGAGCCATACATAACATACACATAGGTACGGATCACACGACCCAGCATTCAAGTCGTACAGTCATACAAACTAGCAGCGGAAGTAACTTGTCTGAGTACAGACAACTAGTAAAATAAAAGAGGCTTGGAAAGCCTAGCTATACTACGTGGTCCTTCACAAGCTCAGGATCACCACCTGGGCCTTAGCCTACTCATTGATGTCAACGTCTACGAAGAACTCATCAGAAGGGGTTGTAGCGTCTTCTGTAAAAAATGTAAATTATAGCAACATGAGTACAAAGGTACTCAGCAAGACTTACATCAGATCCTACATACATGCACATTATCAAGAAGGGTTGGTGGAGTTATTGCTGCAAGCCAGCTTTGACTCTTGGCTAGACTATCCTACGAGACTCCAACTTGAAATGGTTTTGCGTACACGAGTCCACTACTCACCACTTCAATACACTACCGAGGATCCACCTCCGTCTTCCTACGGAAGAGCCATCCTCGGCACTCACACTTATCTTGAGGCTTTTAGTAGTTTCCATTTACTTGTTTATGAACTGTATAGGCAACCAAGTAGTCCTTTACCGCGGACACGGCTAT
This sequence comes from Triticum dicoccoides, assembly GCF_002162155.2. Lineage (NCBI taxonomy): Eukaryota > Viridiplantae > Streptophyta > Magnoliopsida > Poales > Poaceae > Triticum > Triticum dicoccoides. The sequence goes on along the minus strand of NC_041381.1, from coordinate 284,747,469 downwards.
TCGAATAGATCATAATAACCCTGCAGGGGTGTACTTCTTCATACATGTTTCCACCACTTAGCGTCTGCACACGACATGTGCTCGGCAGACTTCAAGCGAAAGCCGACGTGGGTGTAGACCACGACCTACCTAAACACCTAAGTCTCCAATCCAGGTTTATCGCCTATCCAGGTTCCATCCGTAGGGAGTCCGGCCGAGGTTTCCCATACGGCCCCGAACGATGTGAACAGGGTTCCCGAGATACCTAACGGGTATTCGGTACACCGTGCCACGTACCTACCGCATCACAGCCCACCCCTACGGTCAGCGCTGTCCACGGCCTCCAGTAGGCTACAAACACCAGAAACTACTTGCAACTCCTGGACAGAGAACTAGGGTGAATAAGAAGTCGAGCGGGGTCATATTTCAGGGCCCAATGTATGGTAGTAGCTGTATCTTAAATCACACATACAGATCTCAGTGCTTAAGGTCGGCTTCAATGAAACAACCCACCATGTACTCCTACATGGCCTCTCATCGATACCTTTACCAAATCGTGTTCACCACACCACTCTCATTACCGACATAATCATTTCACTCTAGCCCATCACCCAGATGAACCAGACCTGACACGACTCTAAGCATAGCAGGCATTGCAAGGTAGGAACAACACATACATATGGCTCAAACAACTCCTACACATGCTAGTGGGTTTCATCTAGTTACTGTGGCAATGACAGGTCATGCAGAGGAAGTGGGTTCAACTACCGCAGCACACAGCAGTTTGAAATGCGTTGTCTTAATGCAGTAAAAGAGAGCAGGAGTGAGAACATGGGATTGTATCGATATGATCAAATGGTTGGTTGCTTGCCTGATGGTTCGATGCACTGATACGGTTCTTCGTTAGGGTAATCACGGTACTCCTCGGAGGCAGAACCTGCCGCAAAGAACACCGATACACAACCATCACCAAACAATGTGCGACAATATGATGCATGCATGAAACATGGCAATATGAGTGTGTTGGGCTAATGCAACTAAGACCAGAAGGGTTTGAACCAATTTGAATCAAAGATTCAAATTTCAAACTCAAACATGGCCCTTTAAAGTGTTTTTCCTTGTTCTGCATTAAACATCAAGTTTACTTGTTTAATCATGCATGAAAATAGTACAGATGGATAGATTGAATTTTTCTGATCATTTTTCATATATAACTTGTCTGATTTGGAGTTACAGAATAAAAGTTATGAATTTCTGAAGTTTAAACTATATTCTGGAATTTCCTATATTAGATTAAATCCAGAAAATCAATTACTGCGTCAGCCTGACGTCAGTGTGACATCAGCAGGTCAACGGGGCACGGTCCGGGTCAAACCTGACAGTGGGTCCCGCGTGGCAGTGTGATTAATTAAACTAAAATTAATTTAAACTAATCCTAATTAGTTAACAGGGCTGGGCCCCACCTGTCATTGACTCAGGAGAGTCAACCAGGGCCCACCCGTGGTCAAACCCGGGTCGGCTGCACCGGCATTTAGCCGCCGGCGAGCCCGACGCGGCGGCGGAAGTGGTTTTTGCCGTTCCGGCAACTAAACGAGCCGCCGAGGCCACCGGAGAGGAGCTGAGGACGAACCGCAGCTCTTGGTGGAGTCCGTTGGGGTCGGGGTGGCCGGAGTTGGCGCCGGCGACGACTTTGGCGGCCACCGGAGTTCGGCCGTAGTCGAACTTGACGCAAGAGGGGTCGGTGAGGTGCGGGGAGTAGCTAGTTAGGTGCTACGTGACGCGGTGAGCATGATGGACACCGTGGAGTGGCCGGAGGATGACCGGGAGCACGTCGGCGATGAGCTCCGCGGCGGTGGGTGCGGTTGAGCTCCGGGAGGTCGCTACACGGCTCGGGAGCAAGAAAAGAAGGGAGGGGAAGATGGCTAAGCTCACGGGGAGTTCGACGAAGCCCTTGGTGCGGTCGGGGACGGACCGGAGCGACGACGGCGTTGAAGGGGATCTCCGGCGACGGCAGTTCGGTCGAGGTCGATGCGGTGGGCTCGGGCCTTGCGAGCGCTCGGGGCTCGGCTTGCTCGAAGGAGAGGAGGGTGGCGGAGCTCCTGGACACTGCGGCACGGCGTGGGGTTGACGGAGGGCGTGGCTACGGCGAGGGGGTGGCGGCGATGGCGTCGGCCATGGCGGGGAAGCGCGAGAGAGAGGGGTTGGGGGAGAATGGAGGTGTCCTGCGGGTTCACGGCGCTGCGTGGAGCTCATCCATCCAGCCCCGAGGCGAGGAGGTGGAGCAGGGCGGTAGCCAGCTGCGTGGCGCGCGCTGCGGTCGCCGTCGGGCACCTGCCTGCCTGCCTGGCCGGCAAGCAGCTCGCTGGAGCGGCGCTGGGCTGGGCCGGCAGGTGGGCCGGGTGCTGGGCGCCAGGTAAGGTTTTGCTATTTTTACTGTTTTCTGTTTTTTTAATACTTCTGCAACTTTGTTGAATTAATAAAAATACTTAGGCAACTCCTAAAATCACCAAACTACTCCTAGTCCATAGTTGGATTATTTCCAACATGAAACATTTTAGTTTGGAGATATTTGAGCATCTGAATATTTGATATAATTTTAAATGCCCAAACTCAAATATTTATGATTTAATTCAAAGACCCTAAGATGGCCTAGGAAAATGTGCATCACTTCTGGCAGAGGTTCTGAACCAAGACAAAAATGATGGGCATTTTAGAAGGGCATTTCAGGTTCATTGAAAAAGTTTTTAGTAAACCCTAGTTGGTTTCAGAGGGGGCTGGGGGTTCTGTCATCCCCATTTCAGGTTTCTGGTGAAAGAATAAACATGATGCAACACTCTAATGCATGAACTAGCTAGGGTGTGACAACTCACCCCCACTCAAAAGAATCTCGTCCCGAGATTTGGGTTCCTCCGGAAAGAGGGCGGGATACTCGAGTCGAAGACGATCCTCCCTTTCCCAAGTTGCTTCATCCTCAGAATGGTGCGACCATTGAACTTTGAGAAACTTGATATTATGACGTCGAGTGGTACGCTCGGCCTGATCGAGGATACGAATGGGGTACTCTCGATACGTGAGATTATCTTGGAGATCAAGCGTTTCGTGGTCCACTCCACGGATAGGATCCGAGAAGCAACGCCTGAGTTGAGAAACGTGGAAGACATCGTGGACTCTGGAGAGATGCGGAGGTAGTTCCAACTGGTAGGCAACTTCTCCTCGTTTAGCAGAATACGAAAAGGTCCAATGTAACGAGGAGCCAATTTGCCTTTGATACCGAAACGATGGGTTCCCTTCAGAGGAGTAACCCGAAGGTAAGCCTTCTCGTCAACCTCGAAAGTCATAGCCTTATGTTTTCGGTCATATTGACTCTTTTGACGAGATTGGGCTGTTTTCAACTTTTCACGAACGATGCGAACTTGCTCTTCTGCTTCCTGAATCATATCCGGGCCAAAGAATTGTCTTTCCCCAGTTTCTGACCAGTTAAGGGGTGTTCGACACCGTCATCCATAGAGAACTTCAAAAGGGGCTTTACCCAAGCTAGATTGATAGCTGTTGTTGTAAGCGAATTCGGCAAATGGTAGGCACTTCTCCCAATCCATTCCGAATGAGATAATAGAGGCTCGAAGCATGTCTTCTAGAATTTGGTTGACGCGTTCTACTTGACCACTCGATTGAGGGTGAAAAGCGGTGCTAAAGGAAAGGCGGGTTCCCATAGCATTTTGGAAACTTTCCCAAAATCGAGAGGTGAAAAGACTTCCTCGATCCGAGTTAATTTCCAAAGGAACACCATGGAGAGACACTATTCGGGAGATGTATAAGTCTGCCAACTGACTAGCGGTTATACCCTCACGAACAAGTAAGAAATGGGCCACTTTGGAAAGACGATCGACAACGACGAAGATAGCATTATTCCCTCTCTTGGTCCTGGGAAAACCGGTAATGAAATCCATACCAATTTTATCCCATTTCCATTCAGGAATAGCTAAGGGTTGAAGGGTGCCAGCAGGCCGTTGATGCTCTGCTTTTACACGACGGCAGACGTCGCAATTAGCAATATACTGAGCAATTTCTCTCTTCATCCTAGTCCACCAGAACCTCTGGCGTAGGTCCTGATACATCTTGGTACTACCGGGATGAATGGTGAGAGGACATTCATGAGCCTCCTTAAGGATCAACTGCCGTAGATGCTGGTTCTTGGGAACCACTAAACGGTTCTCAAAGTACACAACACCATGATCATTTGTGGAGAAACAACTAGCACCTCCGCTAGCAATGTTCTCCTTGATTTTAGATATTCCCTTATCTCGCTTTTGGGCAGCGATGATTTGATCCGTAAGAATAGGTTTTGCCACCAAGGTGGAAAGAAATCCTTGAGGAACAATGTGAAGGTTAAGCTTCCGAAATTCCTCATGGAGAAGCGGTTGACTTTGTTGTAACATCAGGTTGTTACAATAAGATTTACGACTTAGCGCATCAGCCATGACGTTGGCTTTCCCTGGGGTGTAAGTTATCCCTAAGTCGAAATCTGTGATCAACTCAACCCAACGTCTTTGCCTGAGATTCAAATCCGGTTGGGTGAAGATGTACTTCAGACTTTGGTGATCAGTGAATATTTCGCAACGATTACCGAGGAGGTAATGTCGCCAGGTCTTAAGTGCATAGACTACGGCTGTAAGCTCTAGATCATGAGTAGGATAATTCTCCTCATGTGGGTGCAATTGCCGTGAAGCGTAAGCAATTACGTGTCGATCTTGCATGAGAATGCAACCTAGTCCTTGTCGCGAGGCGTCGCAGTAGATAACGAAGTCCTTGGAAAAGTCTGGCAGTACCAGTACGGGAGCAGAAGTCAGGCGTCTTTTCAGTTCCTGAAAGCTGTGCTCACATTGTGGAGTCCATTCGAACTTTTTATCTTTCTTGAGGAGTTCGGTTAGAGGTTTAGCAACTTTGGAGAAGTTTTCGCCAAAGCGACGGCAATAGCTCGCTAAGCCCAGAAAACTCCGAACTTGCTTGACCGATTCAGGTGGAGTCCAATTAAGGACGGCTTGAACTCGCTCAGGGTTAACAGCAATACCTTTACCAGATATTACATGACCCAGATAGGTCACTTCTGACAACCAGAATTCACATTTAGAAAATTTGGCATAAAGGCGATGCTCTCGAAGTTTCTTCAACACTAGCCTTAGATGTTCGGCATGTTCTTCCTCGCTCTTGGAGTAGATGAGTATATCATCGAGGTAAACCACGACGAATTTATCCAAATACTCCATGAAGATTGAGTTCATTAACTGAGAAAAGGTGGCTGGAGCGTTGGTTAAACCGAAGGACATGCCGGTGTACTCGTATTGGCCATAACGAGTAACAAAGGCTGTTTTAGGAATGTCCCCGTTCCTGATTTTGATTTGATGGTAGCCCAACCTCAAATCCATTTTGGAGAAGACTGAGGATCCAGCGAGCTGATCATACAGGTCGTTGATCCTGGGGAGCGGATATTTGTTCTTGATTGTGACCAAATTGACAGGTCGATAATCTACAACCATCCGGTCCGTACCATCCTTCTTCTTGACGAAGAGGACGGGGCAAGCCCACGGAGATGAACTAGGTCGGATGAAACCCTTTTTCAAGGACTCATCGAGTTGTTTCTTAAGCTCGGCTAGTTCTAGTGGTGCCATCTTATAGGGTCTTCTAGCAATCGGAACGATTCCTGGAATGAGGTCTATTACAAACTCAACATCCCTGTCAGGTGGAACACCTGGCAATTCCTCTGGGAAGACATCCGGAAAGTCACGGACTACCGGGACGTCCTCAAGGTCTGGCAAAGGGCTGGCATTAAGAGAATATAACTGTCGCTTGACTATTCGGGTCAAGACATTGACTATCTTCCCCGAAGGATGGGTGAGTTGAACAGTCCTAGAGAAGCAATCAATTTTGGCATGATGGGCTGACATCCAGTCCATACCCAAGATGATATTAATATCTGAAGATTTAAGAGCTATCAAAGATGCAAGGAAAACAAGTCTGTCGACTTGGATTTCATTTCCATGACTTACCCTAGAGGTTTGCCATTTGGATCCCGGAGTTTGAATTACCATAGAGGTGGGCATCTCACAGAATGTGGTGTTATGCAGACGAGCATAGCTCTCGGATATAAATGAATGAGATGCTCCTGTATCGAAAAGAACAGATGCCGGGTGGCAATTAACAAGGAGCGTACCGAGAACGACGTTGGGATCCTCTTGAGCTTCTTCGGCAGAGATACAGTTGACATGGCCACGTGTAGCGGTGGCCGGCTTGGCGTGGAACACTTTCCCTGTCGGCTTGCCACGGCCAACAGCTTTAGCAGATTGGTTGGGGTTGGTTTGGGGACACTCGCGCATATAGTGGCCAGTTTCCCCACACTTGAAACAAGTCACGGCACTGGTACGTGGAGGAGCACTGTTGGTTGGACCACCATAGGGCTTGGCTGGTGCAGACTGTTGAACGGGGCGAGGCGCCTGGAAGGATGGCCTCGGTGTGAACCTGGGTGGCAGGGCAGTGTTGGGCACCCACACGCGGCGCTTCTGAGGACCAGCACCGGATGAGGAACCCACGTCACGGCCATGCTTGCGTGTTGCGTCATAATCAGTCTGACCAGTCTCAGCACTGATGGCCTTGTTAACAAGCTTCTGAAAAGATGTGCACTCATGCAGACGGAGGTCGCGGCGAAGCTCATGACTAAGCCCCTTACGGAACCTTGCTTGCTTCTTGGCATCAGTAGAAACTTCCTCAGTGGCATATCGTGCGAGGTTACCGAACTCCCTGCTGTAAGCATCCACAAAGAGTCGGCCCTGAGTGAAACTGCAAAATTCCTCACCTTTACGGTCCATGAGACCCTCCGGAATGTGATGTTCACAGAAAGCCTCGCTAAATTCAGCCCAAGTAGTGGCATGGCCCGCTGGGCGCATAGCTCCATAATTCTCCCACCAGAGACTGGCGGGGCCTTCAAGATGATATGTAGCAAAGGTGACCTTGTCAGCCTCAGCTACTAGCGCGGAACGCAATTTGTGAGAAATACTGCGAAGCCAGTCATCAGCGTCGAGAGGCTCGACGGAGTGGTGGAACGTGGGTGGATGTAACTTGATGAAATCACTGAGTGACACCAAGTTATTTCTCTGATGGTGTGTCGTGTTCTGTTCAATACGCTCCAACAAACAGTTGGTCTCCCGCTTGTTTCTCTCGGCTTCCAGCATAACCTCGGCTAGGGAAGGAGGATGAGGCAGATTTGCATTCCTGACTTCACTGCCTTCGGCCTGCTCTTGAGGAGCAGGGTTATTGCGCGTGTTGACCATCCTAGGTAAACAAGACAATGATTTAGTCAGAATGATAAGATTCTGACATAGAATACAGAATGTAAGGAATAACTCGGAATGCAAGATGATCATCCGTATGACATGGTAGATACAGAAACTGCTTCTTTTATTCCATCGTCATACACACCATACAAGGTTTAGTACAAGACCAAACAAGGTACTATTACGGTGAAAAGAGGATTACATCTCATCGGAGGCATCCCAAGCTCCTATACATTATTTTTCTACACCTCCGGAAGGCGGTACAAACTAGGTCATATCCCACGAGTCACGCAGGACGATAGACGACACAGCTAGTATGAACTAGTGATACTACCACTAACTCAAACCGATCCGTAGTAGTCCTCGTAGAAGTCACCTCCATAGCCTGGAAGCTCAACATGATCATCCGGGAACAGACGATCTCGCGGAGCTTGTGGACCATAGGGGCTAGGATGAGGTCTTGGACCAACAGACGGTGGCCTGCAGGGACCGCGAGGTGGGGTGATGCCTCCTACATCACGCCAACCCATCACGTCTGGCAGAGCAGATCTCACAGGATAGAGATCGCGCATATCCGAATATCCATCTTGCACCGCCGGTGCAAACCGAGTCAATGTGGCCCAATGGTCAGCACGGGTATTGAAAAGCTCTAGCCTCAAGGCCCGATTTTCACGGTCCTTATCCTCGAGCATCTCAGCAGTGGTGCGAGTCCGTGAATCCTCCTGAGTGGGGTCAGCATAGATAGCCTGGAGATACCCTTGTGCTCCCGGAAGTGATCCTGGCATATACCGGAAATCAGAGTCCCGAAATAGGCCAGACCTGACTCGCATGATGGTCATCATAGAGTAGGCGGCATCCTGCACGGCCATCTCAATAGTAACCCCTAGTCCATAGGAGCAGTGAAGGGGCTCGGTGGATCCAGGATAAGATGGAAATATCCTGACAGTGCAGAGATACTGGCTTTGATTAAAGTCTCGAAATTGCTCTTCGACCGTGTACTCAGGATACCAACGGTATCCAGCCTCAGTCATTACCCTGACCAACATGGCAGTATGGCCGGGTACATCTAGGCATCGAGTCAGGCGAACCACTTGATTGAGGTCGCGAGTGGCCATCTGAAAGCACAACCATAATGCAAAGGCATTAGAATTTCTAGCAAAATTTCGACAGCATAACAGCTGTAAATGCTCAAGAAGGATTTGAGACATTTGACAAAGGATTTCATACACACTCAACATCATCATATCAAAGTTCTGAGTCCATCCTAACAACATAATGTGGTAGTAGAACTGAACTAGGCTTGTATCCATCAAACCTATAAGGTACTACTGATTAGTAACACGTGAACCTGATAGAGAGAAAAGATCCTAATTTCTTAACCCCCGGTGGAAGAATAGACTGACTCAGATCAGAATGTCATAAGATAAAGAAGTAAAAAGAGCCTTACGTTCCAACCCACAAACAATTCCCCTACATATAACTAAAGAATTTCTAGACTCAACATCGACCAGTTTGGCTTGGAGAACCTACAGGCAGTCCGGCTCTGATGCCAACGCTGTCAGGACCCCGACTCGATGTCACATCGATCTAGCCTGTAACACCTCATATCACTTTGCGGCCTCACGCACGGTATCCCCAGGGGTGTCGCCTTACCTTTGCCCGGGACCGTTTGCGCCTTTTGGCTCACGTATATGATAGTGTCGCTAGCATCCATATGATAAGGAGCCCGGGCTGACATGACTAGTCGTAAACCCAAAGTGGCACAGACTTACAGGGACAGGCATCCACGACCCAGCTTCGAACGTGTCGGTCATCAGCAAGTGGGTCCGGGCTGTAGCACTGGGCTAGCAGGACTCCGGTACTCAATGCGTGACATTTCCCCGAAGGGACAGACACCGGAACGAAGAAGGACACATGCCGGCCAGCCTAAGTGTTCCAGAGCAGTAGCAAGCTACCATGGCTCAGCGGTAACACTAGGAGACATTTCCCGGTAAGAGAGGCTACTAAAGATAAACAACTAGATAGTCAGATCCCACACATACCAAGCATTTCAATAACATACACACAATATGCTCGATATGTGCAATACAACATGGCATCACAACATGACTCTACGACACAAGTACTTTATTTAAGGCTCAGAGAGCCATACATAACATACACATAGGTACGGATCACACGACCCAGCATTCAAGTCATACAGTCATACAAACTAGCAGCAGAAGTAACTTGTCTGAGTACAGACAACTAGTAAAATAAAAGAGGCTTGGAAAGCCTAGCTATACTACGTGGTCCTTCACAAGCTCAGGATCACCACCTGGGCCTTAGCCTACTCATTGATGTCAACGTCTATGAAGAACTCATCAGAAGGGGTTGCAGCGTCTTCTGTAAAAAATGTAAATTATAGCAACATGAGTACAAAGGTACTCAGCAAGACTTACATCAGATCCTACATACATGCACATTATCAAGAAGGGTTGGTGGAGTTATTGCAGCAAGCCAGCTTTGACTCTTGGCTAGACTATCCTATGAGACTCCAACTTGAAATGGTTTTGCGTACACGAGTCCACTACTCACCACTTCAATACACTACCGAGGATCCACCTCCGTCTTCCTACGGAAGAGCCATCCTCGGCACTCACACTTATCTTGAGGCTTTTAGTAGTTTCCATTTACTTGTCTATGAACTGTATAGGCAACCAAGTAGTCCTTTACCGCGGACGTGGCTATTCGAATAGATCATAATAACCCTGCAGGGGTGTACTTCTTCATACATGTTTCCACCACTTAGCGTCTGCACACGACATGTGCTCGGCAGACTTCAAGCGAAAGCCGACGTGGGTGTAGACCACGACCTACCTAAACACCTAAGTCTCCAATCCAGGTTTATCGCCTATCCAGGTTCCATCCGCAGGGAGTTCGGCCGAGGTTTCCCATACGGCCCCGAACGATGTGAACAGGGTTCCCGAGATACCTAACGGGTATTCGGTATACCGTGCCACGTACCTACCGCATCACAGCCCACCCCTACGGTCAGCGCTGTCCACGGCCTCCAGTAGGCTACAAACACCAGAAACTACTTGCAACTCCTGGACAGAGAACTAGGGTGAATAAGAAGTCGAGCGGGGTCATATTTCAGGGCCCAATGTATGGTAGTAGCTGTATCTTAAATCACACATACAGATCTCAGTGCTTAAGGTCGGCTTCAATGAAACAACCCACCATGTACTCCTACATGGCCTCTCATCGATACCTTTACCAAATCGTGTTCACCACACCACTCTCATTACCGACATAATCATTTCACTCTAGCCCATCACCCAGATGAACCAGACCTGACACGACTCTAAGCATAGCAGGCATAGCAAGGTAGGAACAACACATACATATGGCTCAAACAACTCCTACACATGCTAGTGGGTTTCATCTAGTTACTGTGGCAATGACAGGTCATGCAGAGGAAGTGGGTTCAACTACCGTAGCACACAGCAGTTTGAAATGCGTTGTCTTAATGCAGTAAAAGAGAGCAGGAGCGAGAACATGGGATTGTATCGATATGATCAAATGGTTGGTTGCTTGCCTGATGGTTCGATGCACTGATACGGTTCTTCGTTAGGGTAATCACGGTACTCCTCGGAGGCAGAACCTGCCGCAAAGAACACCGATACACAACCATCACCAAACAATGTGCGACAATATGATGCATGCATGAAACATGGCAATATGAGTGTGTTGGGCTAATGCAACTAAGACCAGAAGGGTTTGAACCAATTTGAATCAAAGATTCAAATTTCAAACTCAAACATGGCCCTTTAAAGTGTTTTTCCTTGTTCTGCATTAAACATCAAGTTAACTTGTTTAATCATGCATGAAAATAGTACAGATGGACAGATTGAATTTTTCTGATCATTTTTCATATATAACTTGTCTGATTTGGAGTTACAGAATAAAAGTTATGAATTTTTGAAGTTTAAACTATATTCTGGAATTTCCTATATTAGATTAAATCCAGAAAATCAATTATTGCATCAGCCTGACGTCAGTGTGACATCAGCAGGTCAACGGGGCACGGTCCGGGTCAAACCTGACAGTGGGTCCCGCGTGTCAGTGTGATTAATTAAACAAAAATTAATTTAAACTAATCCTAATTAGTTAACAGGGCTGGGCCCCACCTGTCATTGACTCAGGAGAGTCAACCAGGGCCCACCCATGGTCAAACCCGGGTCGGCTGCACCGGCGTTTAGCCGCCGGCGAGCCCGACGCGGCGGCGGAAGTGGTTTTTGCCGTTCCGGCAACCAAACGAGCCGCGGAGGCCACCGGAGAGGAGCTGAGGACGAACCGCAGCTCTTGGTGGAGTCCGTTGGGGTCGGGGTGGCCGGAGTTGGCGCCGGCGACGACTTTGGCGGCCACCGGAGTTCGGCCGAAGTTGAACTTGACGCAAGAGGGGTCGGTGAGGTGCGGGGAGTAGCTAGTTAGGTGCTACGTGACGCGGTGAGCATGATGGACACCGTGGAGTGGCCAGAGGATGACCGGGAGCACGTCGGCGACAAGCTCCGCGGCGGTGGGTGCGGTTGAGCTCTGGGAGGTCGCTACACGGCTCAGGAGCAAGAAAAGAAGGGAGGGGAAGATGGCTAAGCTCACGGGGAGTTCGACGAAGCCCTTGGTGCGGCCGGGGATGGACCGGAGCGACGACGGCGTTGAAGGGGATCTCCGGGGACGGCGGTTCGGTCGAGGTCGATGCGGTGGGCTCGGGCCTTGCGAGCGCTCGGGGCTCGGCTTGCTCGAAGGAGAGGAGGGTGGCGGAGCTCCTGGACACTGCGGCACGGCGTGGGGTTGACGGAGGGCGTGGCTACGGCGAGGGGGTGGCGGCGATGGCGTTGGCCATGGCGGGGAAGCGCGCGAGAGAGAGGGGTTGGGGGAGAATGGAGGTGTCCTGCGGGTTCACGGCGCTGCGTGGAGCTCATCCATCCAGCCCCGAGGCGAGGAGGTGGAGTAGGGCGGCAGCCAGCTGCGTGGCGCACGCTGCGGTCGCCGTCGGGCACCTGCCTGCCTGCCTGGCCGGCAAGCAGCTCGCTGGAGCAGCGCTGGGCTGGGCCGGCAGGTGGGCCGGGTGCTGGGCGCCAGGTAAGGTTTTGCCATTTTTACTGTTTTCTGTTTTTTAATACTTCTGCAACTTTGTTGAATTAATAAAAATACTTAGGCAACTCCTAAAATCACCAAACTACTCCTGGTCCATAGTTGGATTATTTCCAACATGAAACATTTTAGTTTGGAGATATTTGAGCATCTGAATATTTTATATAATTTTAAATTCCCAAACTCAAATATTTATGATTTAATTCAAAGACCCTAAGATGGCCTAGGAAAATGTGCATCACTTCTGGCAGAGGTTCTGAACCAAGACAAAAATGATGGGCATTTTAGAAGGGCATTTCAGGTTCATTGAAAAAGTTTTTAGTAAACCCTAGTTGGTTTCAGAGGGGGCTGGGGGTTCTGTCATCCCCATTTCAGGTTTCTGATGAAAGAATAAACATGATGCAACACTCTAATGCATGAACTAGCTAGGGTGTGACACTAAAAGTGGGCATTTGGGACTAAGGAAAGAAGACCCCGAGGGAGTCTTTTTGGGACTTTTTCCAACAGTTGCCCCTGCCACGCATCGCACCTTGTTTCTATTAGTTCATTACTAGGGGTAAAATGGTCTTTTATCATGTCATTTAATAACCTCTAGTCCATGTTTAGTCCCTGGAACCAAGCAGGTAGGGACTAGGGAGTTTTTAACCAAACAGGGCCATAGATTAACAACACCTAATGAGTTGCACGGGACAGTGGATGCACCAGCACCATGTGCATCTACCGATGTACTGTGGTCATGCACAGTCTGTTGCAACAAAGAACAAACAACCAAGGAGCATATTTGTGTTGGTCCCGGTTTTGTTATCTTTAGACACCTTTCCCTATGTGAGCGCAGCAAATCTAGTCCTGCTCAAACTCTACAGCCTTGTCCCTTCCTTTCTTTTTTGAACTAGTACTTTCGCCCCTTCCTTTCCTCTTTGAACCACGTCCTAGATTTATGCGATACAACTTTCCCCACTACTTTCCCCCATTCCTTTCCTCTTTGAACCACGTCCTAGATTCATGCTATACAACTTTCCCCCTTCATTTCCTCTTTGAACCACGTCCTAGATTCATGCTATATACAACTTTTCCCACTACTTTCCCCCACTCCTTTCCTCTTTGAACCACGTCCTAGATTCATGGTATACATGCAGCTAGAGAAATGCATGTGGATTAAGTAAAATATACCTTAAGGTTCTTGGGGCGTGGTTCGGTGGGCGACGGGACAGTGGCGAAGAAGAAGGGGTCGGAGGCCCTCCCGCGCCGCCGCTGGGTGGAAAGTGAACAGCAGCGCCGGTAGTGGATTCCCTCCCTTGCCGACGGCGACAGCGTTAAGCCTCCTTCCCTTCCCGGTGGGCGGATCCTGCCGGCTCTTTGAGCAGCAGTGAGGGGAGAGAGAGGCCAACGAAGTCTTGTTTAGATCTGGAGAGGGCGAGAGAGTGTGAAGAGAGCAACTACAAGTGCTGAGGCTCCAGCGGGAGAGGGCGAGAGAGTGTGAAGAGAGCAACTACAAGCGTTGAGGCTCCAGCGTGTATATATATATACTGGAGAGAGAGTGTGAAGCGTGCAAACCCTAGAAAACATTTTGACCAGTCAAAGAATCCTCCTGGCAAAAATTATGCTCAAGTGTAGTTATCGAACCCGAGACCTCAAGTTTGATGAGCGAACAGGCTAACCAGCTACACAACCCTCCCGTTATGTTCAACGAGAGGAAAATAACCTTTTATACATTCCTGCATTCGTGTGACAGGCATGCCATGTTTTTTTGGTTTGTGTGTGTGGGAGTCATTAGGATTTCAATCATAATCTTGTCATGTGGCTTTGGTGGTAAGACTATCCACAGTGGTGCAGAAATAATGCAGCCTTAGTCACCGTACCTCTCTCCATGTAGTACGTTGGGTCCCACCAGTCAGAGGGTGAAACAAACAAATTAAAAGCGCCAGCAGTGTATCTTACTACCTCACACATCTCGCTACTGCTCGGGAACACTGTCCAATTGATCCCTCTGTTCGCTCACGTACTATTTTAAGTGAATCCTTATTATAACATGCACACAAATTTTGGGCACTTGTATTCGACTTAAGTCAGTGTGCCACCGTATCTCGTATACTTACTACTCCCTCCGTCTAGGTGTAATAAGTCACGTTAGAAGGTGCAACGGGACCAAGGTGCGTGCGTGTGCGTGTGTGTGTTTAACAGCATGTGTGTGTTAGAGAGTACGACAGATCGACCTACTCCTACAGAGATATGGTGTGTAGTGTATGATTTTAGCCGCGAGAGTTGGTGCATCCTCTCGTTTCCGGGCGTGTCCGGTAGGGACATGCGGACAGCTGCCATGCCCGCTCCTGACCAGCCTGGCCCACCCAAAGCCCCTCCACCACCCGCGCGCGCTTCCTGCCTGAAATGGTCAGCGCCGCTCCAAAGAATCGGTGCCGCATTCATGCCTGGGCAGAGGGGACGCGACCTCTCACTGGCGCAAGAGTGATGGTTGCTTCATCCGTCCAACTTACTGCTGGGTCTATGTGATTTGACGGCTCATTGGTCTTTATTACTGAGGTGGTAGGACTGCTAGATGTCCCACACTTTCGGCGAAAGGAGGTAGTAGATTACAATTTTCTCCATTCTTACAGCGGAGGAGTGCAAGAGCAGTGAAAACACGCAAGCTCATTGATTACATGGCCCACCTCACACTATCACCGTGCGACACCTAACTCTTTACATAGTACTCCCTCCATTCCTAAATATTACTAGATGAGTCCCCACTCGTTGCCGCGGAACAGCGGTATATCTCTCTGCACAAAATTATCGATTTCATAGAACTAAAAAAAATCTATAACCGCATGACAAATGTGGTAGCCAAACTAAATAAACTCCCATCATCATTTAGATCATCCCACGTAAGGAAAAAAGATCAGCCAACTCCTACTGCATAGTGGGATTATATTTTTCTTTTTGACATTTTAATGGGACTTAAAAGCTCACTTACATGCATGCTACCAGTGCATGCTTGCATGCAGACATGTTGATGTGATTTAAAACCCACTCACATGCATGTGCCACAGTATTTCTGCATGCATGCATGTGGCTTAGTGTGGAGCCTCTCAACGTCTAGATCAGACGGCTATTATGACTGATTTACTTCATCTAATGGCTACGTCAATTTTGATGATGTGGCTCAAGGAGAGGATAGAGAAGTCCTAGTAGTGGGGGCTAGCTATTACTAGTAGATAAGTCTTTGTAGAGATTCCACTAGGTGAACTACATACGGAACAAAATGAATGAATCTACACTTAAAATGCATCTATATACATCCGCATGTGGTTAATGGTGAAATCTCTACAAAGACTTATATTTAGGAATGGAGGAAGTACTAGTATAGTACTAGTACGTACTGTAATTTATCAGCGAGATAAATTTGTACAATGCTATGAAGCTTCCACCTCCTATTACATGTATCTTGCGTCCAAGGTTGCCCGTTGCAACATTTCATCAAATACAAAGGAGAATAACATGCATGCTATTGCATCTCAATGATTGACAGATCATAGCAAATATGTACTCCCTCCGTTCGAAAATAAGTGTCTCACCTTTGTGCAAAATTTAGTACAAAGTTGTACTACTACTAAAGTTGACACTTATTTTGGAACAGAGGCAGCTAAACAAAAAAACAATCCATGCAGTCCCTAGCCCTTGAACCGTGAACCCTGACCAGGCTTCAATTTGCTGGGAACGTTCGAGCTTCCTAATAAATGAAGTTTGCAACCTTTTGACCATCGGATCATTTTGTGCAGTTTCACCAAAATCGAGATGAGCATCCCTGTGGCAAAGAAATTGAAGAAGCGTGATTAGAATAAGATTACTATGACTAGTTGATGAGACATAAACTCATCACAAATACAGTACGTAGAAGCCAGTAGAGGTATCAGGTATGTGCGGGGCAAAGAAGTAGAGAAATATCCACAGGGAGTGATGTGGGCAGCTGGAGCAGTGGTGCAAGCCGGCTGTAAAGGGAGTTGTACCTGAGGGATGTAGCTCAACCTTGAGGAGGGCGGCGGGAGGCGGCAACTGCCCACATCGTGGCAGTGAGCAAGGGAAGAAGGCAACCTCACCGGCTCTGTGAGAGAGAACGGCGGGGACCCCTGATCCGGATGTGCCGATAGTGGGTTTTCGCCGTCGGCGACGGCCACCGCATCTACACTAAGCATCCACCCCTTCCCCAAACGGACGTGATCCGCCGGGATGTTAGAGATGTGGCCATAGTCGTTTTGTGCGAGAGAGTGTGAAGAGAGCAACCCCAGCAAGCAACCATGTAGGCTGGCCCGTCCTGACTATGTATATAGTGGAGCGGTTTCCTTTTCTCTCCATATGAAACTATCATATTGCGTACGTGCCACTGAAGAAAAAAATTTATTTATAAATGACGCGGCACCTACTACTCGTTCTCCTATAACCTTGCGCTTGGCATCTCCAAAATATTAACCTTGCGATTGGCTCTTCGCCTCTTCGGGAAGTCGAGCAATAATGGTAGTGCAGTATATATCGTTCTGGCTATACGAGACCGAATGAATTGCTGCACGTCCACCACGTGGGCGAGGGTCGAGGGGCAAGGGAGAGTGCTACTACATACGGAGCAAAATGAGTGAATGTACACTCTAAAATACGTCTATATACATCAGTGTTTGGAGTATGTACTAGTAGTTCATATTGAAATCTACTAAAGACATATATATTCCAAACAATATGATATAATCTCTATAACCAAGGTAGTAGGGACTAGAGTAAACGGAGGGAGTAGTAAAGTTTTCTCCTCGTCCTGCGAGCCACCGCACGCATGAGCGAGGGAGGAGCAAGCTTCACCTCATCCTGCGAGCCACCGCGCCCGTCGGCGGGGGAGACGGCGTACTAAGCAAGCTTCTCCTGGTTCTGCGAGTTGACGGGACACATCAAAAGTACTCTAGTGTATAGAGCCTTGCCTCTAAGGTAGGCCCCACATGGTTTGCCTCTTTTTTTAATTTAACATAACGCGTCAAGTTGCAATTTGTTTGTCCACCCGTGGTAGACGATCCTCCCTCCACCAAGTGGACAACCAGTACACGTGCCAAATTACCACGTGGGCTGCCTTTTTCGTACAGAAATGAGCTCCACCGTGTACCCGTGTGGGTGTGGTTGGGAAAGAGACGGGAGTACGTGCGCCGTGCATGCACCTCTTCTCTTCGTGCACGTCCCCCACCTACGTGGGTGTGTGTGAGAGATAAAAACCGCGTTCGTGAGTGTTTTTTGTTTTGTGGTGGGGGTGGGGTGGTGTGGGGGGTTGATTTCGTGAATTATTTGTGGGAATATGTGTCGATGACATCTCAAACAAAATTTTGCATGCAATGTGTGTAAAATGGAGGCCTATCCATATCATACATAGAGGGTCGGGCAATCCATGAGAAGAGAGGAAGGGGTCATAGCTATCGATAGAGTCGAAGAGAGGATCAAGTACGGGTGGGTGCAAGATCGATGAAGAGAGCCATCGAAATTGTGTGTGTGTGTGTGTGCAAGTCAAAGATATAGGGCGACTGGCCTACCGGAACGTTAGAGGGCACATGTCAAGTTTGCGTGTGGCAAGGAGACATGACTAGAGCGCTTGATGTATCGGTGTGTGTGGGGGGGGGAGGGGGTGGGGGGAGGGGTAGGCAGAGGCCTAACTATAGAGGTAGAACGACTTGTATATGTGTTGAGAAGGAGAGACCCAGCTATGTCTTGAGGGAGATCGGTCGACATCCATACATAACTGAAGGACGGGAAATATGATGGGACAAAGAGAGAGGAGAGAGAGAGGGAGGGAGAGGGAGGGAGAGGGGTAGAGTGCTGGATGGGTGATGGAGTTGCTTCTCGGAGATGTTGGGAGAGGCCTACTGGACAAACTGAGGGTGGAACTGCAATGTTATCAATAAGAGTGGGGATGTTTTTATGTGTGTGCCTGTGTGTGATAGATCTGTCGGGACGCATCCATGGATGATGAAGGGGAACCATGTGTTTGGTAAGCAAACCTAACTAGATCGGTAGATCAATTGTTGTTTGTCGGAGGAAGGGAGAGACACAACTAATGAGGTAGATCGATCGATGTGTGGGTAAAAACGAGTTATAAGGACCTAGATAGCTATATGTATAGCGAGAGATCGGTCGGTGTACGTCCATTTGTTAGAGGCAAATAAGGCCCAGCGAGACGGATAGACAGAGAGAATGGAGCTAGGAGGTGGTGCGAGAGGCCCAACTACTAGCTAGATAGGGGGAGGAGTGTGCGGTTGTGAGATCGATTAAAAGAGGGGTGAGAGTTTACACGTGTGTCTGACCATATGAGAGACACAACGCAAGGACACATAAAGGAGGAGATTGAAGCTGTGTGTGTATGATGTAGGCAGGCATCGCTAGAGAGGTTTATCGATCGGTGTGTGTCGAAAAGGAGTTGTGGAGACTCTGGGAGAACGACCTAAAGAAAAAAAATGAATGTCCCCGGTGGATAGAATGCCGAGGGAGGGGGAGGGCGAGGAGGGCGTGTGCATGCACGAGAGAAAGTTAGTGGTATCTACAAAGGTTAGAGGATTGTGTGGGTGTAAGAGACTAACAAAGATCATAATTTGATATGAAAGCGGATTCATATATTTGAATAGGAGATCATAGTGTTTTAAACATTGCATGCATGAATATAGCGGTGATACACGTGCTTTGCACATGTTATACCATAATGTGATAATGCATGGCGTTTGCAACTCACAGCTAAATGCCGAACAATCTAAACCATACTATACATCAAACAATCTCACATTTTATTTGAATTTGTGATAATGTGCGGCGTTTGCAGCTTACAACTAAATATCGAGCAATCTAAACAATACTATATATCGAACATTCTCACATTTTATTTGAATTTGTGGTAATGTGTGGTGTTTGCAACTCACATCTAAATACTTGTAGGCGTAGGGGGCGGGGCACCATACATAATGTGATAAACACATTATACATATGAGACATGGTTTAGATTATGAAGATCTAGCTAGAGCTAGAAATGTAATGTGATTTGAAATCAAAATAAAGTGGATTCAAAAAATCTAGTTCGAGTTCATATAGTACACATAGTTCATATGTAACTCGATACTGATCATGTGGTGTGCTGTGAAGATAATACACAAACAATGGTTTAACTTGACAATAATGATGATTGTAGATCTTACTAAAACAGAGAAACGAATTCAAATGCTTTGACTTCACAACAATCATTACTGTAGATCTTATTCAAATTTAGTTCATATTGAAGCGGTAGTATATACGTTTGGAATGCACTAAAACGTTCCTTTGAGTAGTAGGTTGCATGCATTATACACGTAGCGAAATATTTTAATTGAACATAACATGAATTCAAAGTTTTGAATGACATTTGTAGTGCGCATTGATTTGGTACAGTACACGTTAGGCTTGTCCGGAAATTTCAACCCGCGCCTTGTTAGCCCGAAATATTTAAGATATATCTTTGTCCCGTTGTGCTCTGACAACTCCCTCCATCTCAACCTACGCCTTGCTATTCCGAAATTACAACGCGCGTGAAAACTCCCACCTCCTGAAATCCCGACATGCCAAATGCCCGTGGTACCCCTGAACCGAAAGAACCGCCTCAAATCAGTGGGGGGTACTTTTGTAACTTACCCCACATTTTGGACAAGCACGTCTCTAAGCCATGGTTACCCACTGCCATCACATCCGCCCACCCATTCGTACACCAAGGCCGCGAAAACCCGCGACAAAACCCCACACCCTGATCCGTCCGCCACCCAGCCAGAGATTCTTCCCCGACGACGTCGTCCACAACAACACCTCGACGTCCCTCATCCACCGTACCGGATGAGGATCCATCGTCGATCTCATCGTCCCGCCGGTTCAGCCACCCCGTCCTCCACCTCCAAGGAATTGCCCCGACGTTCCCCTCGTCTTTCGCGCCACCTCCATTCCCACACCGTCGTCTTCACCTGCACCACCAGAAGAGCATCATCATCACCATTTCCTCGGATGAAGCTGCGGCCTAATTGGCACCACCAAAGAGGTTGTACACTAATCACCGCATTTTCTTCTTGATTCGATCTCACGGTGCTGCCGGCGCTCGGTCCCGAGCCGACACGGCGCGGCTCCATCCACGGCGGTGTCGCCGGCCACTTCCTCCATGGTGTCACTCCCTCGGCGGCGACGTCCACATCAGTAGGAGATGCTGCTGCTTTAGCTCTCGCTCGCGCTGCTGCTCTGCTCTTGCTCTCGGTCCCCTGCCTGGTCTGCTCTTGCTATTGCTCTTGCTCGCGCTGCTGCTCTCGCTCTTGCTCTTGCTTGCGATGCTGCTCCGATTTGGCTACACTTCAGTCGACTGAATCGACTTTTGGGTCAGTCAATTTCTAAGGGGTGGGCTCGCCGGGGTGAAGGAAGAACCAGCTGCAGCGGGGAGGGGGGCTCGCCGGAGAGGTACCCCACTATCTATCTTAGGGTTCAGGATGGGGACGGTGGTCGCCGGCGGTGGCGGGGCGTTGGTGGGGCGGTGGCGTGGGGATCGCCGGAGAAAAAGCTCGGCACGGGGGAGGCCTAGAGGGATGGCCGGGGCGGCGGCGGACTGGCGGTGGGGAGTGTTTTCGGGGAGCGCGGGGTGGTGCACCGCCGGCCGCGGGCGGCAGGGGGCTGCTGTTTGGCCGGTGGTGGCTGGCGGCTCAGGAGGGGTGGAGGTTGAAGATGAACCGCAGACCCTTGATTTCGTATCCAACGGCTGCAAAATCGACTAACCAGAGATGAAAAATTCAGTCGACCGACGTGTAGCCTCACCTTGCTAGTGCGTTCAGTTTCGACAGCAAAATTCAGTTTCGACAGCAAAATTCAGTTTCGACAGTTAGGTTCAGTTTCGACAGTTAAGTTCAGTTTCGACAGTTAAGTTCGGAGATGAGCGGCTGATGTATTTTACATCTAGCACTTTGTGGTTATGTATTTTACATCATGTATTGGAGATGCTATTAGAATTCCACTCAGGTTAATGTTGTTCGTTGTCTCTCTTGTCCTGCTTCAGCCTCGGCGTCGTGCAACTCACCGGAGCTGCTCCAACGACGAAACCCGCCATCACAGCGGAGCAGTACCTCGGGCTCCATCTCTAGACGCCTAAGATCTTCTTCCCCTCCTCCGATAGCAAAGTCAGCCGGAGCATCCTCATCGGCCAACCCAATCACACTGAGATCGACATGGCTTCGCCAAAGAGGTTGTACACTTGTTGCATCTCTTTTTTACTCTACATGTTATATATATTGTCCACTGAGCACACGGATTTGTTCCTTTAGTGTCTCCTTGAAAGAAAAAACGTAGGAATTTTAATTTTCACTTGTCCTCCTTTTCAAATTCCTATTCATGAAGCACAAGACTAAGAGATAGTAGCATAATAGCATTATAACCGTACATTTTCTTGTGGTTTGACTTAATCTCACCATGCTTCTTTGCATCCTGTGATCTTCCAATTGTTGTGAATCAAACACCCAAATTGGCAGAAATCCTGTGTTTTAAAATTCTTTGTTTTGCACATGCATTCCTATCCTATTCCTGTCTATTTCCTATCCATGCATTGTTGGAATCCTCCAATTCAAACGAGCCCTTACAGAATTACTTCTCTTACAGATAGTTGTCAAAGAAAACCTTGCGTGGTTTGTCCCGGTCCTGCTGCACCGTCGTCCACCCCAGCTCAGCTGCTCCAATGACAGAAGGGTCCAACACAGCAAGGATCCGGCCTCCAGACTGTCTTTCGCCGCCTCAGATTTTCTTCCACGCCGCTGGCAGCCATGAAAATTGCATTACCATCATCAACCGAGCAGATGACCTCGAGGACTACACGGGTCCGCAAGAGAGGTCGCACTCTTTCGTGTCTACTTACGTTATGCATCGCTTAATATTACATGCTACTTTATCGTCTTGTTCACCAATTAGACTCTGAGTCAGCTCCAAACTAATGGTCAAACTTAAGTTTTTAAATGGTTGTGGGGTACATATCGGGGCCGCTATCAATAGTATCTATCTACTATCTAGTTAATCTCTGGTGTCTACTATGAGTTTCATGTTGGCTGGGAAACAAAGAAGCCATTATCTGTATTTATTAACTGAAGCCATTATCTGCCTGCTATTATTGGTTTTGGGTCTATCCACAGGTTGCTACCATCACTCTGGATTTCTGCATGCACTCCTTACATAATCTCACTATGTTTTATTCCTATGCATGACAGTTATTATAAACAATGGAACTGAACATGTAGAGCAAAAGAGACGAGCCTTGCGTGGCAATATAATTTCATGCAGACGTCGCTCCATGGTAGGCGCAAAGGCAGCCCCCCCCCCTCCATGCATTTCGGATTGTAATTGAGAGGAAGATATCTGTTCTGAGGGGGATTCAGAAGGACAAGATAACTCCTATTTACCCCCTAAGGTCTTCGCTCTAACTTGGCATGCTGATGTTGGTTATATCATGCATATGATGTATGTCTTGCATTGCTTACTTTATACATCAAATATGTCATCTGCTTAGTTTAGACATCCTTTGTGCGAATGCCATCTGTTTAGTTTATTCATCGTTTATGTGAATTATGCAATTCCACCTTGTTTAGCCAGGCATCATATATGTGAATTTTGCAATGCCATCCTGCTTAGCCAGTCATCTTATATGTAAATTATATCAGGCCATCCTTTTTTTCATTACATATTACATTCGTCAACAATGTTAGTACATTCAACTGCTCTTTGTGTGCATCAGCCATTTGACATGGTGATGGAAAATTCTGGAGTGAAAACAAGGTCTTCTGAGCAGACTATGCTATCTGACGAAGCGCATATCTCGCTGGTTATGGATAGCTCCTCAGAGGAGGATTCAGAGACAGATGACCAGTCCTATCCCCCCCCCCCAGGTGTCTGCTCTAACTTGGCAGGGTTATGTTGCTCATATCGTGCGTATGGTGTCTCGCATTGCTATGCCATTTGATTAGTTTAGACATGCTTTGTGTGAATGCCACCTGTTCAGGGTCTAATTACCATATATATGAATTATGCATTGCCATCTTGTTGCAAGACATTATATATGTGAATTATACAATACTATCTTGTTGCAAAGGCATTATATATGTGAATTATGCAATGCCATGTTGTTTAGCCAATCATCATGTATGTGAATTATATCATGCTATCATTTTTTTGTATTACGTGTTCCATTTGTCGACAATGTTTGTATATTCAACTACTCTTCCTGTGCATCAGCCATTTGAAGCGGTGATGGAAGTATCTGGAGTGAAAACAAGGTATTCAGAGCAGACAATGCTACCTGCTGAAGCAGACATCTTGCTGGCTATAGAGAGCTCCTCAGAGGAGGATTCAGAGACTGATGACCACCCCTATTCCCCCCTGAGGTCTATGCTCAAACTTGGCAGGGTTATATTACCCATGTCATGCATGTTGTCTTGCATTGCTTAGTTTTTACATCATATATAGATTGCCATATGCTTACTTGCTTACTATATAAATCATATATTTGAATTATATCATGCCATCATGTTTACATAGTACATACACATCATCTATCTGAATTATGGCATGGCAACCCATTTAATAAAGACATCATATAGTTATATCATCTCATCCTGTTTAGTGTTCACAGTCATCATATTTAGAATTATGGCATTCTATCCATGAATGTATGTGAATTATGGCATGACAACCTATTTAATAAACACATTATATAGTTATGTCATGTCATCCTGTTTACATAGTCTCATATTTTGAACTATGTCTTTCCATCTTTTTTAGTTAGCCATCATAATGTGAAATTGTGTCATGCTATCCTTTTTAGTTAGACATCATATATGTGAAATTGTGTCATGCTATCATGTTTGATTAGACAACATAAATATGAATTATTTCATGCCCTCTTTTATTCCCCACTATCCATTGCACCTGTCTATCATACAATGTCTATACTTTCAATTACTTTTCTTGTTTATTAGCCATTTGAATTGGAGAGCATGATGGCAATATCTAAGGGAGTAACAACACGGTATTCAGAAAAGATAGTGCTACCAGTTGATGCAGATAGAACCACGGTTGTACTTGCCCAAGGACCAGATCCACCACACATAACCCAGATTCTCGCAGATTGTACCCCTACCCAGTTGGACAGAGAACCAGCTACACCCCTTCTAACCCCAACCCCGGTAGATAGTAACCCAGTTCCAGTTGACACAACACCATCTCCACCACAGAGCACCCAAACACGAGTGGTTAGTAAGGGAACTGCAGTGCCCAAAGCACGAGGACCACCACTCCAAATCCCAACTCAACGCTTAAAGGAGAAGAACATTTGTTCTTAGGTTAGGTTCTGTAGCTATGGTTCATACTCCTTTGCTCTTGCATTACTGTATTTACTCATACCAACTATTTTCAAATTTGAAGGATGGAATTGAAACTCCAATGGCGCAACAGGTATGTTTTAAACCTGTTTCTTTAACTGGTTTGTTGTTGTAACCTGCTCTATGTTGATTTCAGTTTCAAATGAATAAATAGTTATGTTCTCATGTCATGCACATTACAAGTGTTGTTATTGCTCAATAGTTACCCACACTTATATTCCGTCTATTCTGCTTTGTCTTGAACAAATATTATTTGAACTGTGTCTCTATCTTGATTTGGCAACAAAAACTAGAATGATATAGACCATAAAGTGACCATGTGTGACGCCCCCGATTCAATCATACACTAATCATGCACGCAAATGTGTACGATCAAGATCAGGGACTCACGGGAAGATATCTCAACACAACTCTACAAATAAAATAAGTCATACCAGCATCATAATACAAGCCAGGGGCCTCGAGGGCTCGAATACAAGTGCTCGATCATAGACAAGTCAGCGGAAGCAACAATATCTGAGTACAGACATAAGTTAAACAAGTTTGCCTTAAGAAGGCTAGCACAAACTGGGATACAGATCGAAAGAGGCGCAGGCCTCCTGCCTGGGATCCTCCTAACTACTCCTGGTCGTCATCAGCGGGCAGCACATAGTAGTAGGCACCTCCAGTGTAGTAGGGGTCGTCGTCGACGGTGGCGTCTGGCTCCAGGGCTCCATCATCTGGTTGTGACAAACAGAAAGAAAGGAAAAGGGGAAAAAGGGGGGAGAAAGCAACCGTGAGTACTCATCCAAAGTACTCGCAAGCAAGGAACTATACTACATATGCATGGGTATATGTGTAAGGAGGCCATATCAGTGGACTGAACTGCAGCATGCCAGAATAAAGGGGGATAGCTAGTCTTATCGAAGACTACGCTTCTGGCAGCCTCCGTCTTGCAGCATGTAGAAGAGAGTAGATCGAAGTCCTCCAAGTAGCATCTCCAAGTAGCATATCCAGGTAGCATCTCCAAGTAGCATATCCAGGTAGCATCTCCAAGTAGCATATCCAGGTAGCATCTCCAAGCAGCATCTCCAGTCGCATCGCATAGCATAATCCTACCCGGCGATCCTCTCCTCGTCGCCCTGCGGAAAAGCGATCACCGGGTTGTCTGTGGAACTTGGAAGGGTGTGTTTTATTAAGTATCCGGTTCTAGTTGTCATAAGGTCAAGGTACAACTCCAAGTCGTCCTGTTACCGAAGATCACGGCTATTCGAATAGATTAACTTCCCTGCAGGGGTGCACCACATAGCCCAACACGCTCGATCCCATTTGGCCGGACACACTTTTCTGGGTCATGCCCGGCCTCGGAAGATCAACACGTCGCAGCCCCACCTAGGCAAAACAGAGAGGCCAGCACGCCGGTCTAAACCTAAGCGCACAGGGGTCTGGGCCCATCGC
>NC_041381.1:284715723-284718070 GCF_002162155.2 Triticum dicoccoides | reverse complement strand
AAAGAACGCATATCCACAAAGCTGGGCATCTGACGGTGAACTCAATGGGAAATACACAAGGTACCCCACGAGTTGTATTTCAGTGTATTCGTTGAGTGCAATATACGATGGTACCAAAGTTTCAAACGGGTAGGCAATCATTCGATGACTAGACAGAAGCTGGAATAGGGGTTTGAACAACTAGAATAACATGGTGTTTGATTCTAGGATGAATAACGGTATAGCAATTAGCTAGTGAATCACATACAAAGCCAGGTGCAAAGGATGCATTAGAATCCGAGTTGTAAAGAAGAGTCAGGTTTCGATCCAGTGGACCTGTGGGTTATGGGCCCACCATGCGGGTTGAAAGTAGGAAGGGTGGTGACATCTTGCACAGCCGCGACAGGGAGGCATGTCAGTGAGTAGCTTGTCAGCTATGCCGGCAACAACATCGGTACCAAGGGCGAGGGACGAAGAGAACCGTTTTCCTGCTCGTTGAACGAGGCGGACCAGTAGGCGAAGTTCTCGTCCATCGGTGGTTACCGGAATGTCATCAACAAAAGTAACAGGGTCTTACTGACAGAATTGTACAACGAGGTGTTTACATAAGCAGGAGAATATTACTGCTCAGATCATATAGTTCACAAGAAAGGTTAAACCAACAATGGAAGGAAAATATGATCATCAGATTAAACAGAATAGTGGAAAGGAAATTATGTTTAACCACATATTTCAAGGGTATATCCTTCCCAAGGATAAGCAGAGCATGATATCCATGACAGGATATAATGTAGAAAACTCTTTAGGTAGGGGGGAGAATTTTCATGACATTACTCATACAACGGTGTTTGGATAATTGAGCAAGAAACATTTAGCATTGGGCTTCAAATGTTCTTGTTGAAATCAGAGTATCACAGACATGCTTCGAGATAGCATTGACATGGTCTTCAAGCAAAGGCCGGTTTTTTGGATACTCAATGGATCCATCAGGAACAGTTTATAACATAGGTCTTACAATTTCCTCCAAGAAGAACTGTTATCCTTGCAAATAAACCATAATGATAGGTCCTCCAGCCAGGGGGGGTGCTAGGCATGACATCCTGTTACCAGGTCATCAAAGGGCCAACAACATAACTCTTGGAAAGTTGTCCCAACCATCATATCTGACCGAGATTCAGATCCGATTGGTGTAATCATTCCTCAGAGTCGGGATGTCCGAGAATAAAAGGTGCAACACAAATAGACGAAATGACATTTCAGGATTCTCAGGAAATGAACTATGGGAGTGGGTTCCTGAAACAATAGTTCATCATTAAACCAGGGAGAGGAGGAGGTGGCTGATGGGCTCGGTGATAATCCATCGAGATTTCTGACAAGATGGATTTCCATAATTATGTGAACAAGGAGATAACATTTGTCAGATCAAATGGTATAATGATGTATGCTCGAGGAAACATACTCAATTAAACATTGGTTGAAAGGTGCACCCGAATATGGGTTGGGTTGCACAATCAATGTTAGAGTGGTGACTTGACGAACAAAAGAATTAGAATGAAACTCGACCATTACTTCAAAGCAATAGGGTTGCTAGAAGTTTCGAATTCACACCTCATGGTTCAATTGTCGGTATTCCGGTTAGAAACAACACGGGTACCAAGAAAGAATGGTGAGGGTGAGAAGTATCACCATACCAAGAATTCTTAAGAGGGGGAGTAATCCTCACGACCTTCTTGACATAAAAGATGGTAATACTCCATGGTAAAGAAGAACAAATGCTAGGTAGCAAGGAACTCGAGGTATAACACAGAACACAAAGAAGTTTATGTTGGAGGGAACGCAATAAAGAGGTCGATGACAACACAAATCATCGAGGGCAAGGATGGTATTTCTCATCATTAATTCAATTGATATCCTGGAAGAGCATCAGAATGTAGATGGTGATCATGACACATTTGTCGAGAGATTCCACGAAGATGTAATCGATCCGCGATCACATCAAGTCAAAAGAATAATGAAGCAAGAGGTTATTGGAACCATAGGCACGACACAAACTTGAAATCAAGATTGTTGTTCAAGGCGAACTGATATGACGAGGAAGATCGACGTAAGCTTAGCTCATTGTCAAAAGTTGTGCTCCGGGATTAAGGACCAGGTAGCACAGTTAAAATTTAGCATGGTAATGATATGGCCGATCAGGCTAGGAATGACATGATTGGGTACAAACTCGTAAGTAAAGAATATTAGTAAGAGTTGTTGAACCGTAATGCGGACTCGGTTCAGTTATCGGTGTCTTTGAGTGTTTAATAACTCAGAGCCCATGAAAAATTGTAATCAGTGGGAACGTAGCACTTGATGAAGAACTCATAAG
>NC_041381.1:284713803-284715713 GCF_002162155.2 Triticum dicoccoides | reverse complement strand
CGCAGCCCCACCTAGGCAAAACAGAGAGGCCAGCACGCCGGTCTAAACCTAAGCGCACAGGGGTCTGGGCCCATCGCCCATAGCACACCTGCACGTTGCGTGGGCGGCCGGAAGCAGAACTAGCCCCCTTAATACAAGAGCAGGCTTACGTTCCAATCCGGCGCGCGCCGCTCCGTCGCTGACGTCTGAAGTGCTTCGGCTGATACCACGACGTCGGGATACCCATAACTACTCCCACGTAGATGGTTAGTGCGTATAGGCTCGTAGCCGACTCAGATCAAATACCAAGATCTCGTTAAGCGTGTTAAGTATCCGCGAACGCCGAACAGGGCCAGGCCCACCTGTCTCCTAGGTGGTCTCAACCTGCCCTGTCGCTCCGCCACAAAGTAACAGTCGAGGGCCGTCGGGAACCCAGGCCCACCTCTACCGGGATGGAGCCACCTGTCCTTTCAGCCCGCTCGTCAGAATCACTTGCGGGTACTCAATGAGCTGACCCGACTTTAGTCACCATCTGTATAGTATGTATGTATGTATAGTATATACCCGTGATCACCTCCCGAGTGATCACGGCCCAATAGTATAGCAAGGCAGACCGACAAGAATGTAGGGCCAATGATGATAAACTAGCATCCTATACTAAGCATTTAGGATTGCAGGTAAGGTATCAACAGGTGTAGCAACAATGTCAGGCTATGCATCAGAATAGGATCAA
This sequence comes from Triticum dicoccoides, assembly GCF_002162155.2. Classification (NCBI taxonomy): domain Eukaryota; kingdom Viridiplantae; phylum Streptophyta; class Magnoliopsida; order Poales; family Poaceae; genus Triticum; species Triticum dicoccoides. The sequence goes on along the minus strand of NC_041381.1, from coordinate 284,715,001 downwards.
CGGAAAGCAGTAACAGGCTACACTACTCTAATGCAAGCAGTATAGAAGAGAATAGGCGATATCTGGTGATCAAGGGGGGGCTTGCCTGGTTGCTCAGACAAGAAGGAGGGGTCGTCAACTCCGTAGTCGAACTGGGCAGCAGCAGCGTCGGTCTCGTAGTCTACCGAAGAGAAGAGGGGGAAGAAACAATAAATGCAGTGCAAACATAAGCAAGACGACGCAAGACATGACAAAGAGCGGTGCTAAGTGTGTCCTAACGCAGTATGAGGTGATGCTGGCGAAGGGGGAAATCATCCGGGAAAGTATTCCCGGTGTTCCGTGTTTTCGGGCAGAGGAGCCGGAGGGGGAAAGTTGCGAGTTTGATATGTTAGGGGTGTGTGGCGAATGAACGGGTTGCGTATCCGGAACCGTCTCGTCGTTCTGAGCAACTTTCATGTTGAAAATATTTTAATCCGAGTTACGGATTAAAAGATATGATTTTCTAAAGATTTTATTAATTTCTGGAATTTATTTAATTATTTAATTAATTCGGAAAATGGATTTATGACGTCATGCTGACATCAGCAGTCAACAAGGGTTGACTGGGTCAAACTGACGCGTGGGTCCAATGGGACCCACCTGTCATGCTCTGTTAGGTTAATTAGGATTTAGTTAAACTAATTACTGTTTAGTTAGACTAACAGGTTAATTAGATTAATTAAGCAGGGTTAATTAACTTAATTAATTTAGTTAATTAATTAATTAACTATTTATATATATATATATTTAATTCTTTTTCTTTTTCATTTTTTTTAAACGTTCTGGGGGGCGTGGGCCCCCCCGTTCAGTGGCACAGAGGCCATTCAGGGCGCGGGCGACGGGTAACGGGCGCGCCCCGTTCGGGCGCACGCCCAGGGGCATGCGGGCGTGGGCGGCGGACCTGGCAGGTCGCCAGGCCGGCGTGGGCGAGGCCAGCACGGGCCGGCCGGTGAGCGAGCGGCGGCGAGCACGGCCCCGTGTGGGCGGGCGCGCATGAGCGCGCGGCAGGGCTGCAGCAGGGAGGCCGCGCACGGCGAGGATGACTCGGGCGCGGGGGCTCGGCGCAGAGGGCGCGCGGGGCACGGTGAGCGCGTGCGGGCGCCGGCGAGGCGCCGGCGTGCCGGAGCGCAGACGGCGCGGTGAGCGAGCGAGGGGGACAGAGGAGAGGTCGGGGCTCACA
>NC_041381.1:284705202-284713216 GCF_002162155.2 Triticum dicoccoides | reverse complement strand
GGGGGGGGCGAGTGGATAGGGTTAGGGTTCGGTGGGAGGGGGTTATGCAGAGGGGGGGGCGCCTGGGCCGGCCTGGGGGCCCGATGGCCAGCTGGGCCACGGCCCAGCAAGGGGTCTCCTTCTTTCTTTTGTTTTTGCTTTGCCTTTTCTTTTCTTTTTTTCTTTTTTTTTCTCATTTGTTTTCTGTTTTAGTTCATTTAAAAGTATTTAGGCAATTTATAAAAATGTGTTTACTGCACTATAGTTACCTATGCCACTTTTGGCACAGCCCGAACATTTTAGTTTAATATTTTTGAAAACTTTTGTCGTTTGATTGATTTAGGATTTAAATTTGAAACGGTTTCGAATTAACCCGAGATTAACTACAGTGAAAGGGGTGACGTGTCATCATTAGTAGGGGATTACTGTAGCTTGATTATCCGGGCGTCACACCATGGCACATAGATATATGTTTGTATCATGTTGTTATCCTGTCCACTTACTACTGAACTCATTTACCAAAATGAGTTTCATATACAACATGGTAAACATGTGATGTGTCTGCTTGTTTCTCTTTTAGAATGCGGACAAAATATTGGAGAACAGTACCGCGTTATCCAATGGTAAAGGAAGTAATGCAGATAAGGTTCAAGATAGTGAGACATCCATGTTGGTCTCCAAGAAAGCTGATAAAAACTATCTTGACGACAGTGAGGGAACCCAAAAGTCCTGTCTTGATGTAGTGTTCGAGTTACTGGCCACTACTGCTGGCACAAGCTCTTCAAACTCGCTGCCTGAATCAGTGCGTCTTCTTGAGTCTCAACTTCAAGTTGAAAGAAACCACCATGGTTGCCCTGATTACCTTGATTGCCATGTCCGCTTTGATTACCTTGAAATCGTGAGCCAGAACTACCTCCACCATAACCCGGCCCATGAGACCCGGGTCCTGAATCGCCGGGCGGTCCATGATCATATCGGAAAAGATCTGAGTTTTTGAACTCCAGCATAATAAAGCAATCCTTCCAGAGGTGCGTAGCTGGCTTTTCTCGCGTCCCGTGCCTTGGGCAAGGCTGATTTAATAGGCGCTCAAGATGGACACCTGATCCTCCACTCCGCAAGGGTGGTTTATCCTTACGATGCTGACCATTGTCCTGCGCTTTGGTGTTAGCCACAAAATCTAAACTATTATCCGCTTTACACTTACCATTCTTTCCATGGCCCGCTGGGTTATGCTGTTGCCCTTTGGTGGTGCCGCTCTTCATTCCCTTCCCCGACTTTTCATCGTCAGACTCGGGGTCCTTGGTACTATTAGAGTCGGCATACTTAACCAGAGCTGCCATGAGCGTTCCCATGTCATTGCAGTGACGCTTGAGCCATCCCAAATTCAGCTTTAAAGGCTTAAACCAGAAATTGCCCTCCAACGTTATGACTGCTGAATCGGCATTGATGCGCTCCGATGAATGCAAGATTTTCGAAACTTGGCACACCCAATGGGTTGTCGATTCACCTTCTTCTTGGACACAGGCGGCTAAATCCACAATTGACAAGGGCTGCTTGCACGTGTCCTTGAAATTTAGTATAAACTGGGCCTTTAACTTGGCCCATGACCCAATTTAGTTAGCTGGCAAACTTTTCATCCAAGTGCGAGCTGTTCCTTCCAACATCATAGTGAAGTACTTAGCACATGCCACCTCATCCACATCCAGCATCTCCATTGCCATCTCATAGCTTTCGACCCATGACTCGGGGGGTAAGTCAGCAGTGTAATTAGGCACTTTACATGGGCCCTTGAAATCTTTGGGTAGCCGCACATTGCGTAGAGCCAGGGTGAGACATGGCACCCCCCAAGAACTGAAAGCAACACCTGGTTCCACTGAAGTTGTCGGACGAACCGGAGTAAGCTGGCGGTCCACGTATTGCGCTGCTAACTCGGCTTCTCGATGTGCTCTACCGTGATCCACCACGTCCTGAGCATTTGCACCACCGCCCACCGGGTTAGCCCCTCGAGGGGCGTTATGGTTCCGTGCACTGGTTGACACAGCTGGTTCATTGATATGCCTACTGTAACTCCGGCTCGGGCGAGGGGTTGAATGAATCCTGTCTCGACTATACGAATAAGCCTGCTGCTGAACCAGAGCCATTTGAAGGAGCTCGCTGGCACGCCTCGTCTCAACCGCTGCTGGAGACTCGCCTTCCATTGGAATGGCTGCCAATCGCAACGCTGCAGCGATCATGTTACCCAAAGGGGTGGAAAAGTGACCCGGTGGTGTCGGCATGCACTGTGGCGGGTCATGGTTCCGTCGAGGCGCGTTCGTTGTCCGTGGCTGATCCGGTGCTCCTGTCCCAAGTGCCTTGATACGTCTCCAACGTATCTACTTTTCCAAACACTTTTGACCTTGTTTTGGACTCTAATTTGCATGATTTGAATGAAACTAACCCGGACTAACGCTGTTTTCAGCAGAACTACCATGATGTTGTTTATTGTGCAAAAAACAGAAGTTCTCGAAATGACCTGAAAATCCACGGATATAAGTTCTGGAAAATATAAAAAATACTGGCAAAAGAATCAAGGCCAGGGAGCCCACACCCTGTCCACGAGGGTGGGGGGCGCGCCCTCCCCCCTGGGTGCGACCCCCTGTCTCGTGGGCCCCTTGATGCTCCACCGACCTCAACTCCAAATCCATCTATTCCGTTTCGTGGAGAAAAAAATCAAAGAGAAAGTTTCATTGCGTTTTATGATACGGAGCCTCCGCCAAGCCCTAATCTCTCTCAGGAGGGCTGGTCTGGAGTCCGTTCGGCGCTCCGGAGAGGGGGATTCGTCGATGTCGTCATCATCAACCATCTCCATCACCAATTTCATGATGCTCACCGCCGTGTGTGAGTAATTCCATCGTAGGCTTGCTGGACGGTGATGGGTTGGATGAGATTTACCATGTAATAAAGTTAGTTTTGTTAGGGTTTGCTCCCTAGTATCCACTATGTTCTGAGATTGATGTTGCTATGACTTTGCTATGCTTAATGCTTGTCACTACGGCCCGAGTGCCATGATTTCATATCTGAACCTATTATGTTTTCATGAATATATGTGAGTTCTTGATCCTATCTTGCAAGTCTACAGTCACCTATTATGTGTTATGATCCGACAATTCCGAAGTGACAATAATCGGGATACTTCTCGGTGATGACCGTAGTTTGAGGAGTTCATGAATTCACTATGTGCTAATGCTTTGTTCCGGTTCTCTATTAAAAGGAGGCCTTAATATCCCTTAGTTTCCACTAGGACCCCACTACCACGGGAGGGTAGGACAAAAGATGTCATGCAAGTTCTTTTCCATAAGCACGTATGAGTATATTCGGAATACATGCCTACATTACATTGATGAATTGGAGCTAGTTCTGTGTCACCCTATGTTATAGCTATTACATGAGGAATCGCATCCGACAGAATTATCCATCACTGATCCAATGCCTACGAGCTTTTCACATCTTGTGTTTCGCTTATTTACTTTTCCGTTGCTACTGTTACAACTACTACAACATTGCTATCTTTACTTTTGCCACTGTTACCATTACTATCATACCACTTTGCTACTAAATACTTTGCTGCAGATACTAAGTTATCCAGGTATGGTTGAATTGACAACTCAACTGCTAATACTTAAGAATATTCGTTGGCTCCCCTTGTGTCGAATTAATAAATTTGGGTTGAATACTCTACCCTCGAAAGTTGTTGCGATCCCCTACACTTGTGGGTTATCATGCCTCAATCCGGTTTACCGCTGCCGGGTTACTGGTTCCTGCTCCTGGCGTGTTAGAGGTTCATTGCTTCATAAACCAGTGGTAGACGAGACTGATGCCTCCTGCTCAACACGTCGTTTGAAGCGTTCTGATCCAGCATGAGACGGTAATTTTCTGCCTGAATTCGATGTGCTTGAGCATCCAAAGCGGCCCGCTCCTCAGCCATCCTGGTTTCCTCAGCCACCAAGTCCTCCTTGGCCTGAGCTATCTGATCTCGCAGCTTCGTGACCTCTGTGTTATGCTGATCTTGATTATCCGGGGTAACCTCTGTGGTCAACAATGTCGTCCAGGCATCTAATAAACCGGACAGGACTTGAGCCGGTGGGCGCGCGGGGCCTCCTGCCCCAGCTGCCGATTCGGAAATCATCGTCTTTGCAGCTCAGGAGTGTTGTGTGGGCTGCGTACCGCCATGAAGATCGCAACCCAGGTTGGCGGTTCAAGGTGGTCCAGAATACTGTCGCCATCGGAACATTCCCCAAACCGGCCATCTTGCAGTTGGTACAGTGACTCACCGCCGGATATCGGTTCAGATTCTGCACCATTGATGAATCCTACGAACGCACGCTTCATGGCGGGATGAACCCAGGCGGGGCTTGCACACTGAGCCATCTCGATGAGGTCAGCACAGATGTCCGGCTCAGGGCCCGGTTCGCCGATCTTGCTAATGAAGACATGAACTCCACCAAAGGGGATCCGGTACCCGTACTCGATTGAGCCGGCATTGGGGCCCCAGCCTGTGTTACCGATGTAGAGCTTGCAGCGACGACTCTTGGTCATCCGGCCCACTGCGTATCCCTTGAGTCCTTCGAAATTTCCCTCTAAGAACTCGAAACCATCGTGCGATAGCCCCACGGTGGGCACCAACTGTCATGGAATTATCACGTCAGATGTCCTAGTGTGAGGACTTAGTCGTGGAGCCATCGTAACAAGATTAGCTTAAAGGGTTTAAACCGGACAAAGGACACAGGGAGTTTATATTGGTTCGGCCCCTTGCGGTGAAGGTATAAGCCTACGATCCAGTTGTCACTACTAGGAAAAGGGTTATAGATGGAAATGACACTAATGGCGCACCAGACAAGTGGTGCGCCATTAGTATATACTAATGGCGCACCACCCTCTGATGCGCCATTAGTGTTGAAACTACTAATGGCGCACCCTGACCACGATGCGCCATTAGTACCAAATTTTTTTTTGAACTAGTGCGCCTGTCCAAACATACTAATGGCGCACCATCCAGGAGGTGCGCCACTAATGTTATTTTTATTATTATTGCTTTTATTCCTTTTTTTGCAAAAGTTCTAATGGCGCACCGCCAGGGGGTGCGCCATTAGTAACCTGGATTACTAATGGCGCATTTGTTGCTGGTGCGCCATTAGTAAGTGGGCAGCAACAAGATATTTTGGACAGCCTCTCCTCCCACACTCACTTTCTCCCCACTTCATTCTCTCCACCGCCTCCTCCTTGTCTCGGGTGCCTCCTCTTTTTCACCTCATTTCCACCATAGATTCATTCAAATTAAGTGGTTAAGTTACCTTGTTTTGCTAGGTAAGTAAGGGGGGAAGCTATATTTATGTTGTTCTCCCTACAAACAATGTGCACATGCACTTTTTATGGCCTAGCTAGATCTATGTATGTTCGTGGTGTTGCATATGTTTGTGGTGTTGCATATGTGTTTGTGTTTGGAGGTGTACCGGTATTTGAAATGCGATAGTTGCCAATATTTTGCCGGAATGTTGATTCATTTCCGTTTCGGCGAGAATTTTGGCATTAAGCATTATTTTTGGTCCTATTTTTAGGGAAAGTCATGCCAAATTTTTTCTTGGTTCTAAAATATTGTTTTGCTCTACCCCGCAGGCGACCATGGTCCGCACGATGACCGAAGGCATCGTGAATAGGTTTTTGAGGTCCGCGAAGGCCGAGATGCTTCAAAAGAACGAGACGGAGATAAGATGTCCGTGTCGAAGATGCAAGCTGAATAGCCTTATTGCGGACCCGGATTCCGGGCAGGTGCGGGACCACATGCTCTTGCGTGGTTTCATGGATGGCTATCAGTGGCAAGGTGATGATGATGACTACGAAGTCGTTCATGGGGGCCGGGCAAGAAATGAGGAAGGGCAGCAAGACAACCACCGCGGCTCGGGGGGGGCGAGAAGACGAAGAATCCCCAGGAGATGATCACGACGGTGATGCTGTACACAGTCATCATGTAGAAGATGCAGGACATGATGATGATGCCGGCGGAGCAGACGACGTTGGACCATCGATGGGCTGGGTGCAGGACCCTCATATTCAAGAGCTGCTTCTCAAGCAGACGGATAACGCAAGAGCTGCCGCCCGAGAGAAAGCCAAGATGGATCAACTTGAGTTAGACGCGGTTACTCCGTTGTATGAAGGATGCAGGCCCGAGGATACCCGCCTGAAAGTAACGCTCATGGCTCTGGAGATGAAGGTAAAACACAAAATGACCGACGCATGCTTCGATGAGAACATGTCATTCTGGCACGAACGTCTTCCCAAGGGGAACAAGTGCCCGACCAGTTTGGAGGAGGCAAAGAAAATCGTGTGTCCTCTGGATTTACCGCACGTGAAATACCATGTGTGCATGAACAATTGCATCATTTATCAGGACGAGCACGCGGAGTCTACAATATGTCCGGTGTGCGGTGTCACTCGATACAAGAAGAGGAAGAAAGCTCCTCGAAAAGTGGTGTGGTACTTTCCGATCACTCCTCGTCTGCAGCGGTATTTCGCGGATCCTAAGGTAGCAAAGCTCCTGCGTTGGCACGCGGATAGGGAGGAGAAGAAGCGAGAGGATGACGCAAATGATCCGGAGATAGATAAAAAAGACAAGATGCTGAGTCACCCTAAGGATGCGAGCCAGTGGCAAGCATTGAACTTCGAATACCCAGAATTTGGGAACGATCCAAGGAACATCGTGCTGGGCGCGAGCACCGATGGAGTCAATCCGTTTGGCAGCCAGAGAAGCACACATAGCACCTGGCCTGTGTTTGTGTGGATGTACAACCTTCCCCCCTGGTTGTGCATGAAGAGGAAGTACATTCACATGAGTATGCTAATTGAAGGGCCGAAACAACCAGGGAACGACATCAATCTGTATCTGGGGCTGCTGAAAGAGGAGCTTGACACGCTGTGGAAAACGCCAGCCAATACGTGGGACGCCGCAGAGAAAGAATATTTCCCTATGAGAGCCGCACTGCTCACGACGGTGCACGACTATCTCGGTTACGGATATCTTGCGGGGCAGGTAGTCCACGGATTTTCTCGATGCGTAAGGTGCATGGATGACACAACGTATCGCCAGCTAGATAGAGATCCCGGGTCTTCGAAAACCGTGTTCATGGGACATCGAAGGTGGCTTCGCGACGATGACCCGTGGAGGAAACGCAAGGATCTGTTCGATGGTGAAACCGAACCCCGAAAACGCCCGTGTACGAGGAGCGGCGAGGAAATAGACAAGCTGTTGAAAAATTGGAAAGACTGCCCACTGCCGGGAAAGAAGCAAAAGGCGCCAGAGCCGGGAAAGAAGCGAAAGGCGCCAGAGCCGCTGCTGAAGGTATGGAAAACGAGGTCTGTTTTCTGGGACTTGCCGTACTGGAAGATCCACCGTGTGCCTCACAGCCTTGATGTCATGCATATCACGAAGAACGTGTGCGAGAGTCTGCTTGGTACCCTGCTCAACATGCCAGAGAGGACTAAAGATGGGCCGAAAGCAAGGGCAGACTTGAAATCAATGGGCATCAGGCAGGAGCTTCACGCTATATATGATGATGATGATGATGATGATGATGATGATGATGATGATGATGATGATGTGGCGAAGCAGGACACAGAAAGTCGTCGCAAAGGCAAAAAGGCCAAGAAGACCGGAAATGACTACCCTCCCGCGTGCTTCACTCTAAGTCAGGAGGAGATCGAGCAGTTTTTCACCTGCCTCCTAGGAGTAAAACTTCCTTACGGTTACGCGGGGAAGATAAGCAGATACCTAGACCCAGCGAAGCAGAAGTTCAGCGGGATGAAGTCTCACGACTGTCACGTGCTGATGACGCAGATACTTCCAGTTGCAATCCGTGGGATCATGGACGCGCACGTCCGTGAAACGCTATTTGGCCTATGCAACTTCTTCGACGTCATCTCTCGGAAGTCGATTGGCGTGAGGCAACTCAGAAGGCTACAGGAAGAGATCGTGGTGATACTATGCGAGCTTGAGATGTACTTC
>NC_041381.1:284686542-284702978 GCF_002162155.2 Triticum dicoccoides | reverse complement strand
CTCGACCCCGCCCCGACGCCGCTGCCCCACCTCGACCCCGCCCCGTCCACACCACCGTCGACCCGCCTCCCTCGACGCCACGGTGCCGCAGGACCTAGACTAGACGCCCAAGGTACGACCACCTCCTCCTTACTTCTCCATTCTGCAAGTCCATAGCCTCCTCTCACGTGCTTGCTTCCTTCTCCATTCCACTGATTCTGGTCAGTGTGTGTATGCTTATTGATGGCAAATAACAAAGTTGAATCATATTAGTTTTAGATTCGTTGAAATATTAAGTCCTTACTTGAAAGGTTGCAATGAGCAGTTTGCATTGTCCATTTGTGCCATTTTCTGCTTCTAATTTTGTTGGTTCTTCTAGCAAGCATATTCCATTGATCCTGATTGAATTCCCTTACCATTTTGTCTATCCGGGGTTCTTTACTTCGGTGATGTAATCATTTTAAAGTTTGACCTAGATACTATAATTAATAAACAGTTGTGAATAGTATATATCGAGAGGACTCCACTATGCAACCTTTGACATGCTCATCACATACTGTTATTTATAGTGAACCTTCTTTACTTGTATTTACAGGGAAACAATTGGTACAATTCTTGCCCGGGGCCACAGCCATGTACCTGTGTATTCAGGAAACCCTAGAAATGTTATAGGTCTCCTGTTGGTAGGTAAAAATTATGCCATGGAGAATTACTCGATGATCTTTCTTTATGTACTTTACTAACTTAGAACCATTTAAATATTATTTAGGTCAAAAGTCTTCTGACAGTTCGTGCTGAAATAGAGACGCCAGTTAGTGCTGTTTCCATTAGGAGGATTCCAAGGTATATACCCCAATTCTATTTAAATATAAATTGGAAAAATCTCTTTCAAAATTTGGTACAATTGCTTGAATTTTTGGAGTACACGAATTATGGGCTAGTGATGATCATATGCACTAGTTACTAGTAGATGCTTCTCGACCCAATTTGAGCAGCAGAGCACTAGCACCAAGCTCTGGGTTTTGTTCGGTACACTCTGAGATGTAGATGCCTGAAAGATAAACATGTTGTTTGTCTACAAAAAAAACTTAATTACTATTATGGGCTAGTGATGATCATATGCACTAGTTACTAGTAGATGCTTTTTATCCTCAGATTGGCGTCTAGTGTTCATAGAAATATATGATTATCTTTGTTGTATAAACTGACTGGCTGCCAAGTTACAACTTATTGGTGAAAGTTCATTTTTTTATCAGTGGCATATGAGTGGCAGAAAAGTGGCTAGCCTCGTCTGCATATATGAGCATATAGATCAACAAAAAATAAACCCATTCGGCAAGAACATTTATGCACCTATTTACTAGAAGAATGAATAAATGAATGTCAGGGCTAGAGATCATTACTGTTTGTTATCCAGGAAATACAAAAGTTTGGATTGTTGAATGCATTCTGAATTCTAGCTATACAAAAGTTTTTTCCTTCTGAAATGTGTTTTTCTTCTTCTTCCTGTTTTGAGTAGTTTGCGTAAGTTTTCTGAAATGATGATGTATTTTTCTTAATTCAGCGAACCGTGAGATGGACTTAGAAGAAGAAACTGTCTCCTGATTGCAGTTGATTAATTAGTATATATGTTGTAGACTTGTAGCATACCTACCTCTATATGGTTTTATATTTCAACTTGATTTCTGAATATTCCAAACCACACGCGAAGTCCTTTCTTACAAGAAGAAGTTTCTCTTCATAACAGTGAACAAAACTACTGTCAATCAGCTCAGTTCTAGTGTTGTTGGATTTTTTTTAATTGGCTTCTTGCAGTTTTGAAAATTCAGTTTATTCGGTTACTGAAAATTCAGTTAATTCAGTTAGGCACACAAATTTCAGAACTTTTGTGTGCCCTAGTACTTGGTGTTTGTAGAAAACCAGGAGTGTCAATGGGACTAGAATTCACTTGTTCTTATATGGGTTTGTAAAACTTGTTCATGTACTGAACTACTAATGCCTTGTGATGCTCTGAATTACTTGTGATGCCTCTGAATTACTTGTGATCACATTGAGAAAGACTTGTAAAGATGATGATCATCTTTAACAGAAAACAATTTGTGATGATTTTGCTAGTTTGCTGGGTTTTGTCTCCGACCATCGTGTCGTGATGATTTTGCAGGTACCCCGAGAGGCCCTTGAGTTTGCCGGAATGTCGATTAACTTCCATTCCGGCAAATTCAGGTACTCCATATGTCCTATTTTCAGCAAAGGTCATGCTGAAATTTTCCGTGAATTTTAGCATGACTTTGCTAAAAATAGGACATATGGGGTACTTGTGACTAATGCATAGGCCGGGGTATCTTAGTAGTTAATTAAGTAGGATCAAGTGCCCCGGCGTACTTGTGACTAATGCATGGCTTTTAGGGTGCCTCGGTGTCGATAAAAACCGAAATGATGAAAAGTTAGGCTTTTAGGGTGCCTTGGCGTCGAAAAACCCTCAATGATAAAAGCTTAGATTTTAGGATGCCTCGGTGTCGACAAACCCTAAATGATGAGACCATGATCTTGTTCCTTGACAATAACCAACTTTTTGACCAAACTTTGTTTCTATTTAGAGAGAAACATGGCCCACAACGATGAGGCCGGGGGTTCGGGCGGCAAGACATTCTGGGAGCTCTCCCAGGAGATGGAGGAACAACCTCACTTGTATGAGGCCGCCGCCTTCCCCACCGATCCTGAGACCACGGATGGTGTCGCCGAGGATGACCACACTGATGCCACCACTGATGGTGCCGCCGAGGATGCCACCACTGATGATGGCGGCGCACGCACAGATAGCAGCCAGCCAAAGAGGCAACGGAAGGACCGGCGCCCGATCGTGCTCCGCACCCTCAAGGAGGAAGTTACTAAAGTGGACACCAACGGGAATCCAACGGCGCCCGAACGAATAGTCAAGGGGTACTCGCTTCAGCTCGGGTGCATTGTCCGGAGCACCGTCTCGATCAACACCGAGAACCTGAGGCATCCTGACCGAGGGAATTTGCGCCACCTCCTCTTCACGAAGCTGCACGAACGATACAAGTTCCCCGCTGAATTCGAAAACACAAGCCTCAAAGGGAATAAAGTGAACAATGCTGCCCTCACGAAGATGAGCAAGGCCCTGTCTACTTGGAAAAGCAATGTGAAGAGAATGATCGAGAAAGGTGAGAGTTATGAGAAGATCAAGGAGAAAAATCCTTCGATCACCGAAGATGACTACAACGACTTCAAGATCAATTGCTCGAGCACCGCAAGCTCCCAATCAAGTGAGTGGGGGAAACAAATGCGGGAGCTGAACATAGGGGAACACACACTCGGTCCCGGCGGTTACAGAGTGGCGGAGCCTATATGGGACAAGGAGGAGGCGGACCGTGCCGAGCAAGACCTACCGCCCCTCTTCGATAAATACGGTGACAAGCAGACCAGGAACTTTGTCAGGGCCCGGTACAAGAAGGACCCGAAAACAAAGGAGCTTACCACGGATCCGAAGACCAGGCAGCTTGAGCTTGTTCTGGTAAGGAATACACCCCCGCGTAATTAGCTCCATATGGTTGCATTCTAATTAATGAAGCCGAATTTCTAAATGGTTCACATTCCTTCCGCAGGCGACTGAAAGCAGTAGTGCGGGGTCGACTAAGAGCAACCCTTGGGACACCACTCTAAATAGGGGGTTGAATATAATGAAGAACAAGGATAAGCTCAGTAAGCCGACGTCAGCTGGTCGTGTGGCCGGCAAAGGCTTGTCGACAAAATGGGGGTCATACTATACCGCTGGTGTGCGGAAGGAGAAAAAGACCAGCTCGAAAAGCCAGGCGCGAGAGGTTCAAGAACTCAAGGCACAGGTGGCGCGGATTCCGGAGATTGTCCAAGAGCAAGTGGAACAACGACTCGGAGCGACGATCACTGCCCTTGTGCCTACCTTGATCTCGGGGTTGAGTGCGTGGATTGCGGTCGGCCAACAGGGGCCGCCCCCGATTCCTAGCTTCACGGCCAGCAACTCGCATAATGCGATGGCAAGGCCATTGGTGCCTCCGGCGGAGGCGGCATTGGTGTCTCCGACACCGGCACGGGAGCTTAATGCACCCGGGTGTACGCCGGCCGGCACCTCTTCAGCAAGCGGCTGCTCCGTCAACTGCACGCCCGCCGTTGGCGGTGCCTCGACATTAGCCGAGCTCGACGCCATCATCACGGTAACTAATTAAGCCTCTCTCGTCCGAGGACTTCATCTCCTTGCCTTTGACTGGGCATCCCTGACGCCCTACATGTTTTCGCAGGGCGCCGCCGACGTTCCGTGCACTCTCCTCCACTTCGTGAACAACGAGTTGGTCGATGTCGCCAAGGGCAAAATCGTTCAACCGGGCAACCCCTTGTTCCACGGTACCCAGATGCCACCCAACTTGTTTAGGGTTCAACTGGTTCAGGTGCTGCCAGGCTGCGACGACTTGTTACCTCCGATTCGACCCGTCGGGGCCGACGATGATGACGTGATGACCCTCAGCGCCTGCCTGAGCTGGCCCCTGCTTTGGCCGAAGAGCCAGATTCGTATGGGGGCGGGGGACACCACCCCAAAGACAACACCGCCAGTCGTGCCGGCGCCAAGTCGGCCCCATGGCAAGACCGCCGTAACGGTGCCGGACATCCCTATGCCACTGGATCCAAACATGCATATGGCACAGGATCAGAACGACGACGACGATGATGATACATTTGGCAACATCGATCAGTACTTTGCCGAGCATGGGTACGATGGCGACTTCATGGGGCCTCCTTCTCAAGAACCAAACCCAACAAAAGACGTGTGCGATCTAGCTCGTACCGCGGAGAAGCCAAGTTGCAACAGGCGCCGTCTGGCGTTCAGCTCTCAGGAGACGCCTCCAGCTGCCGACTTCACCGAGCCTCAGATAGGCGAGGTGCGAAATATTATCAGCCCCAACACACTCAAGAAGGCGGTCTGTGAGCAGAACTCGGTCCCATTACAGGAGAAGAAGAAGGCGCGCAAAAGAAAGACTAAGAAGGGTGCGAGCCAGCCGGCACCGAGTACGATCCGTGCTCAGGACGGGCCACCTTCACCGCAGGATATCTCGAGGAGGGTGCATGTGGCGGGTAGGGCGATGCTACCGACAAATATGCTCAATGCTGCAACCGGTGCTGTGCGGAGTCTGCATGACAGTGTTCTTGCTTTGGAGAAGCGGCGTCTCAGGGAGAAGGATGTGGCATACCCGGTTTTCGCGGCCAAGGTGCCAGAGGGCAAGGGCTTTGTGGATAACTCCATCGGGCGTACGATCGTCCTGCGTTTTGATGACATCCACGCTATGTTGAACCTTCATCCGCTGCACTACACCTTCGTTCGGCTATTTTCGCTGAGTATGGAGATGCGGATCATTCGCGACAAGACCCCGGACATCGTGATAGTCGACCCCTTCTACATGCGTGCCAAGATCTTGGGCAGCGCTGGGGACTGGCAAGTCGCGAGTTCTTACCTCGAAGGCGTCATTCTGGCAAACCAAGATAAGGATAACTTCCTCGTGCCTTACTTTCCCGAGTAAGTCCTCCCCTCAACCGGCCCGTAACATATGAATTCTTACTTTTCGATCGTTTTTCTTTTAACATTCCGTGTTTTCTGCAGTGACACACATTGCACGCTCATCCTCCTAAGCCCCAAATATTCCATGGCCACGTATTTCGACCCGGACCGTCAGTCGAACGTAGACTACACAAATGTCAAGAAGGTTCTTGATGATGTTCTCCCTGGCTACGCCCAATCTGGAGGCACCTTCACCAGGCCTATTCGTAAGTACGGCAAGCACGTGTTCTCCCACAATACGACGTTCTGCTGCGTCAAGCAGCCGCCTGGCGGTCAGAAGGGTGCGTACTACGCCATCCATCACATGCGGGCGATCGTACGGGACCATCATCAACTTCTGCTACCGAGTAAACTCAAAGATTGGGCCGCGAGCGTGTCGGCAATCCAGGACGCGGACCTCCGACAAGAATTCTTTCGCATCCAGTCGGAGTTTGCGGAAATCATCCATCAAGATGTCCTTCGTACCTCGGGGCAGTTCTACCTCAGAAATCAACCGTCCAATAGTGACATCGACACAATGCTACAAATGCAGGATGACAACGCCCGTTCTTTCATGACTCCCACGATAGACGGCGGCTTCATCCACGCTTCGGTCCCTTGAGTCGAGTTGTCTAGTTCTGAAACATCGATTGGCTCATGTTGTAATTAAACTTTAATGAACTTGTAGTATGTCTCTTTGGTTTCGAGAGTCGTTCAACTTAGATGTAATCGATGCTATTAATGTCTTCCTTTTCTCTTCCGATCGTTCTGTTGCATAATTATATATTGCTTATGTATTGTCTGTGAATTGGTACTAACGTTTCGTTTGGCTAGTGCGTAGCGATGCCGACATATGTCGTGTACAAGGGTAAGGTTCCCGGAGTCTACGATGACTGGGAGGAGTGTCGGAGACAGGTTCACCAATTCAGCGGTAACAGTTACAAAGGGTACACCACTAGGGCCGAGGCCGAATCTAGATACGCCCGCTATCTAGCAGGAGAGGGGAGGGAGCGTTGGAGGAACCGGATGAAGACGAGTTTCATCGTGATGATGCTCATCGTGATGACCGCAGCTCTCTTCTATGTGATGGTAGTTTAGATGATCGATATCGACTTGTAATGTGAAGACAAACTCGCTACTCGCGGTCTCGAGACTTGTAATATAATGTTCTATCTTTGTTCGGTCTTTTTAATTCGGAGACTAATATGATGAATTGTATTCGGAGACTAATATGATGAATTGTATTCAAAGACTAATCTTCTATTGTATTCGATGAATCTGTTGTTGATGTGTGCTGTCTATATTTTGTCAAACTATACATTTTGTAACCTGTGCAAAAAACCGAAAATAAAAAGATAAAAAAAACCTAATATTCATACTAATGGCGCATCACAGGACAGTGCGCCATTAGTATGACAGTGCATACTAATGGCGCATCACTGGGTAGTGCGCCATTAGTATGCTGCGGTTACTAATGGCGCATCCAGTGGTGGTGCGCCATTAGTATGCCAAAGCACCTGGGTATACATGGCCCCTGGGAGGCATACTAATGGCGCACGCTGGCCTATACTAATGGCGCACCCGCGGTGCGCCATTAGTATACCAGATACTAATGGCGCACCAGGTGGTGCGCCATTAGTAAAAATTACTAATGGCGTGCTGTTAATGGGGCACCACAGATGCGCCATTAATGGCCATATTAGGTGCGCCATTAGTAGGGGTTTTTCTAGTAGTGTGTGGTGGAATTGATGGGGTTTTGATGACCAGGGAGTGAGTCCGCTTTGCCTGGCTCTTGAGTTGTTGTTTCTTGTCCCTGAACCGCCGTCGGGTCATCCCTTTATATACAGAGGTTGATGCCCGGCGGTTTACAGAATCCCGACCGGCTCATACACGTGTCCGGCTTGGTTTCTACCCTTTCCTATCTTACAACACAAGTTACACAGTATATGGCGGTTTATGTCCACGGGCCCTGATCCGCCTTTGGGCCCTGGGCTTCTAAATCTCTACAGTAAAGCACCATACTCCTTGTCTTCATGGGCTTCAATATGGATGACTATTACAGGTATAACCCGGCCCTTCCTGGGCGGTATATACTCAGTAGTTATATCCCCAATAGTGCCTCTACTAACGCCAATGTGTACATTTTCATAACTGTGCGCGATTGGTATTCCTATCACACACGCACACTGGTTTGAAATGTTTTCCATATTACCATGAATCGCACACGCATATGAGACGAAACTGTGTGTGCGTCCAAAGGGCATCGCAAATGTTTCACGTCAAAGAACCGTCTGTTTTCTCTTTTCATCGCACACGTTGTTTTCTTTCTAACCATGTGCACATTATTTTATTTGCTCATGTACAATTTTTTTGGCTGTAATTTATTATTCAAATTGGAATTTTGAAATATGAAACATGCATTTCAAATTCTCAGCACAATGGTTCAACATTGAATCCATAAATAAAATTGTTAGTACAATATGTTTGGTAATCAGAAAAGGTGCACGAGAATGGTCTAGAAAACCATGGTCGTGCTATTTAGTAATTTCTCATGCATTTTACAAGGAATTGGAAGATATTTCAAGGGAATATGTGACAATAGTCAACCAAAATGCGTCATTTACTCGGTTAGCAACTATAGAAAAATGAAATACGTGCTTGAAAAACATGACGCCTGGCATGGTGCCATCATGGTATGGCCTCACCTTGCCTTGGTTAAAAGCTGAGAAGGTTTGATTAATGTCGTCATGCATGCCTTCACAAATCAAACCATAACCGAGGAACTTCCATGCTTTCGAGAGGGAAATCACCAAGATTGAAGGGGAATCCAAATTTCTGTCCTAGTTTGTCATTCAATTTTTTCCAATGATCAACATACTGCCTCAAATGCAACATGTTCAAATTTGACATTTTTCCGGGATCATTTACCATATTTAGGGGATTATTTGCATTTTCTAGGCATTAATGCACATAATTCAAATTCGAACAATTGGTGCATGAAAAGGTGCACAAGAACGGTCTGGAAAACCATCCTCGTGCTATTTAGTACATTCTCATGCCTTTTACAAGGAATGGGTGGATATTTCAAGGAAATGTGTGGCAACATATAGTCAACCATAAACGCGTCGTTTACTGGGTTAACAACTATACAAAAATGAAATAGATGCTTGGAAAACATGACGCTTCACGTGGTGCCATGGTATGGCCTCACCGTGCCCTGGTAAAAATTTGAGAATGTTTTCCTTATGTCATCATACACGCCTTTCATAAATTGAACCATCACCGAGGAAGTTCCATGGTTTCAAGGGGGAAATCACAAAGATTGAAGGGGGGTCCAAATTTTCTTTGTCCTTTGTCCATGAGTTTTTTTTCTGCGATGAATGTACACCTTGCAAATCACCACGTTCAAATTTGACACTTTACCGTGTTCATTCACCATATTTAGGGGATTATTTGCATTCTCTAGGCATTAATGCACATAATTCAAATTCGAACAATCGTTGCATGAAAAGGTGCACAAGAACGGTCTAGAAAACCATCCTCATGCCATTTAGTAAATTCTCATGCCTTTTACAAGGAATGGACAGATATTTTGAGGAAATGTGTGGCAATAGTCAACCATAAACGCGTCGTTTACTAGGTAACAACTATACAAAAAATGAAATAAATGTTTGAAAAACATGACGCCTGGCGTGGTGCCATGGTATGGCCTCACCATGCCCTGGTAAAAATTTGAGAATGTTATCCTGATGTCATCATGCACACCTTTCATAAATCGAACCATCATCGAGGAAGTTTCATGGTTTCGAGAGGGAAATCACCAAGATTGAAGGGGGGTCCAAATTTCCTTTTTCCTTTGTCCATGAGTTTTTTTCTAAGATGAACATACACCCTGCAAATCACCACGTTCAAATTTGACACTGTTCCGGGTTCAGTTACCATATTTAGGGGATTATGTGCATTTTCTAGGCATTAATGCACATAATTCAAGTTCAAACAATCGGTGCATGAAAGGGTGCACAAGAATGGTCTGGAAAACGATGCTCGTGCCATTTAGTAAATTCCCATGTCTTTTACAAGGAATGGACAAATGTTTCGATGAAATGTGTGGCAATAGTCAACCACAAACACTTTTTATTGGGTTTTCAACTATAGAAAAAATGAAATAAATGATTGAAAAACATGACACCTGGCATGGTGCCATGGTATGACCTAACCATGCCCTGATGAAAATTTGAGAAGGTTTGACTTATGTTGTCATGCACGCCCTTCATAAATCGAACCATCGCCGGGAAAGTTCCATGCTTTCGAGAGGGAAATCACACAATTGAAGGGGAATCGAAATTTTCTTTGTTCTTTGCCCTGGAGTTTTTTTCTAAGAAGAACATACACCACCGTGTTCAAATTTGGCATTTTTCCGGGCTCATTTACCATATTTAAGGGATTATGTGCATTTTCTAGGCATTTGGCGCATATAAATCCAATCCAGCTACAGCTGCATGGATGTGATGTGAGGGACGTGGATTACTGTTCGATCGTGGCGCATCCTACAGTGCACATGCACGATCCACGTGGCTTGGGTTCCGGCCAATCATAACGCAACACACAATAGCCTCAGCAGACACTATTTCCGGAAGCGACCGAGATGAACCATGTGCGATAATGAACGAGCAAAATTGTAAGGGAAGCCAAATTTCCTTTGTCGTTTGTTGTTGAGCTCTTAAAAATCACCGCACTGTACGGCTGCCCGGCCCCTCCGTCCCAGAGCTCTCTCCAAGCGTCGTTCATGGCACTGCGGTGCACAGTAACTGGGAAGGAAGCGATGGCATCCCGCCGCGCCGCGCTCCTCGCCGCCCGCGACCGCACACATGATAAGGAAGCGATGGCATCTCGCAGCGCCGAGTTCATCGCCGTTGGCGGCCACACAGTTACATGGGTGAACTTTGAGGCTGCCATGGCCGAATGGGCGGTGGATCTAGAGGCGGCCAAAGCCGCACAGGAGGATCGGAAAAGGTAGAAAGCAGTCAAGAAAAGAGAGTCCCGCCGCCGTAAGAAAGAAGAGGCCGCACGCCTTGAGGAGATCTTGGCGGAGATCGAAGCACGGTTGGCTGCCGCCTACAAGGCCGGGAAGGAGAACGTCGGCATCTGGCCAGCATGCACCAATGGCAGCATGTGAGAAGTAGTTTAAGTTTGTAGTATTAGTGCAAATTACCAGTAGTACTTTGAGTTTGTAGTATTAACGTACAATGTTCGTAAGAGCATCCTTTGAGGGCTTTGAGCGTTGATTAGCATGTGTGGCCGTGTGTGCTTTTTTGCATTAATCATTAGAAGATCACAAAACACACAGTTTCTATGTTGTACCCGTGTGCGGTTTTTTGCGTTAATGATCCACTGTTACCTGTGCGATGGTTCCTCATAAACCAGGCGTACCATTGACCGAGAAAAATCGACTACACGTGTACATTTTTTTGGAGACAGGAACTGCCAATTTTCTGTTTTCTCGCACACGAGTATTTTACGCGCTTAGTCTCTGTTGTGTGTTTCCCCCTCCCAAGTTTCAAGTTTCGCAGCAAAATTTTCATTAGGCGCGCACTGTGTGATGTTCAAGTATTAACTGTTCAGTTCAGTTTCACCAATACCAGCAACAAACTTTGCTACCATGCTACTCTCCGCAATGAAGATATACTAGAGATGCTGCCCATTTGCTATTTTTGGTGGATACTAACCCTGTTGTACTTAACATGCCTATCCATGTACTTACACGGGGCCATAACGGGCGATGCTGTTGTTTGCTATCGAGGTTAGCTGCATCCCATGTATTACAGTATTTTACATCATTTGTGCAATTGCAGTTTGGCTTCTAACATTTACTTGCTTCTTGTAGGTACACATGTCAGGGGCGGTGATCCACGCTTCGACCCAGAGGAAGAGCTCGCCTCCGCTGCCGCTGACTTTGGGCGGGCTCTGGACAAGATGAAGTGCCCCAGCAACTACCTCTCAGTACTTACCAAGTATGAACTCGCCAGTTCAATCTTACCAATACCAGTTGCAATTAATGGTTATGTTTTGTACGGTTGATGTCTTAAGCATCTTGTAGTAAACATGTCTAACATGTTTTAGCTATTTTCCCTACCTTTTTATAGACAACTGGGCCATTATCTGCTCTCGCAGCACCTGCCTTGTGATGTTCAACTCTGCCAATTGCATCTTTATCAGTACCCGTTTCAATGGCCATTAAGCCTGTTGCAATTAACAGTTGTATCCATTTTTAAACTGTTGTATTTCAATGGATACAAACTTACAAAACATGAATTAGGATGTTGTTAAGCTTGTTGCAATTAACAGTTGTATCCATTTTTAATCTGCCCCTTTGATACCGTGCTACTCTTTCGCAATGAAGATATCACTATAGATGCTGCCATTTTATTACCATTTGCTATTTTTAGTGGATGTTAACCCTATTGTAGTTAACATTGGCTTTCCATGTATTTACACAGGGCTACAATGGGGGATGCTGTTGTTTGCCATCGAGGTTAGCTGCATCCCATGTCTTATACACCATCTATTCCTAAATTTAAGTGTTTTTGGATATTCCAATATAGACTACATAAGGAGAAAAATGAGTGAATCTAGATTCTAATCTAAACTATATCTATAATTCTATATACATCTATATGTAATTCATATTGAAATCTCTAGAAATACTTGTACTTAGGAATGTAGGTAGTTGTATTTTACATCATTTGTGCAATCTCATTTAGCTTCTAACATTTACTGGTTGCTTGTAGGTACGTATATGAGCGGTACTGATCCACGCTTCGATCCCTTTTGCGTATGGGGCAATGAGATATTCATGAACAAGCGACAAGTGAGGAAACTAAGAAAGATTGTTAGGCGAAAGAAATGGGTGATGGGAATAATCTCTTTATTTATACTTTGTCTAAGACATCAGTGAACTTTAGGATGGTAAGTAATCTGTTGTCTTTCCCCCCTGCCCACAACAAGTTACTCTATTAGATCTCATGATCTGATATTTTTCTCTTTTCAGTGGTTTCCGAAGCTATTTACTGATGATTACCTTGCAAACTATATGACCGGAGTGGAGGCAACTAAGGTTAAAGTATATAAGTCATGCTACCATGATAATGCTCTAGAAGTCTTCCTGAAGGCGGTGAAGGATGAGCGGGCGATCGTCACAAGGGGTTGGACAAAAGTTGTTTGTGCCTATGGCATGCAGGAAGGCACATTATGGGCATTCCACTTCTTCAACAACATCGGTAGTCAAAATGATTTACACTTGCCTCTTCACCTTTACCTCCTGTAAATATTGTGGTTCATCATAGTTAATTATTGTCTAATGCATGAGAAATTACTAAATAGCACGACCATGGTTTTCTAGACCGTTCTCGTGCACCTTTTCTGATTGTTTGAATTTGAATTATGTGCATTAATGCCTAGAAAATGCACATGATACCCTAAATATTGTAAATGAACCCGAAAAAGCGCCAAATTTGAACACAGTGATTAGCAGGGTTTATGTTCATCGTAGAAAAAAAACTCATGGACAAAGGACAAAGGAAATTTGGATTCCCATTCAATCTCAGTGATTTACTATCGCACACGATTCATCTCTGTCGCCTCTGCAAATCGTGTGTGTTCACTCATACATGCAAAAGGAAAAAATAAAACCCTCACCCCCTTCGTCCCCACCCACTAGCCGCAGACTCCTCCGCAACTCTGCACCTAGTCAACTTCTATCGCGATGGCCACCCTAAGCTCGACGACGTTCTTGTCGGCGGGTGGAGGTCGCGCTCCAAACATCATGGAATTTCGCCCCTACCGCTTTCTGCTGCCTATCTGCACCGACATTCTAGACTCTGGTCGACTCGGGTTTACTGTGGGATTGGCTCGGGGATTTTTCTCATGGAGAAGGTAATCAACTTAGCGAAACATTCACTCATCTCTTATCGCAGTCCGTCTGTCGCTGTTAAGCAACCAGCGGAAATCGCCGTGGAATCGTTTTTGTTCTAGCTGATTCGTGGGTGTTCATTCATGTGTCCATAGTGCGAGCACAAATCGGGCAAGTGTGGTCGCGGCCAGTCAGAAACAAAGTTATATCTCACCATTTCTGATGACTTCAGGGAGCGCTCGGTATGTTCAATCTCAACCTACCACGGTCGGCATGGCCTACACTATCTATATATGTGCATCAAATCTTTGTTACATTATCTATTTTTAATCATATATTTTTGCACTTTGCTTTCATCTATATATTGATCGGTTCTATCAGTTACTCCCACATTTGCATCTTGCTATGTTATTTCAATATATCTAATTTACGATTTTATGTTTCAGTTCAAGCAGTACATCCCTTGCTTTGCAAGAACAGGAGTAGAAGGAAATCTTGGGCTTTACTTTGTTGATGACTCCCAGGATGTCATATTGGCAATGCAACATGGACATACAATGACGGTTAGCGTAAAACTTGATAAAGATGGTCACTCCTATTTTAATGCGGACCTTTCGAGAAAAATGTCTAAGTGTTATGAACTGAAAGCTGGCAATAAAATTCTAGTGCGTCCACCACAGCCTGGTCTAACTGACATGGATGTTTACTTCCCGAATGTCATCAACGATCAAAGTATGATCAAGGTTAGTCTCCTTTCAACTTTCTCCATGCTGTCATATTACTTAGCAAAATCGGGGTATTTGTTCTAACTAATTGATCAGTATTTAAGTAACCAATTGTGATTTCATTTTCTAACTCTGTTCCTAGGCAATAACAAATTCTATTTACCAAATTATGCGCACTATATATTCTTCTGCCATGTTCAGAATAAATAATACATTTCAACCTTTTAAGCAGGATATGTTGGATGCATAGTGAACGATCTGTATGTTACTAAGCGTACCAAATTTCACTGGAAGGACTTGAACTTGTCATAAACTTTGTTGATAATCTGATAGAGATAGCATAGCGTATGAACACAGGATTTTGGATGGGATTAATTATACCTATGGTGAACACATTGAACAAGACCAATTGTGTGCACAAAACGCTAGTAAAAAGTCTTATTTTAATGTTGATGCTTATAAACTATATATATATATATATATATATATATATATATATATATATATATATATATCTTCAACGATATGTTACAATTGCTTTTTATTCTACATTTCAACAGAAATTGCCCACTGTAGCAGTTCCTGGTTCGATTTCCTGGCGTGGTCAAGTTACACTTGTGCCTGCTAATAACGCCAAAGTGATTGCAAGGTACTGTATTTACCGCAGAAATGGAACCATTCAAATTAACAAGTTCTCGCTTGTCGTGGCAATGCATCCATATTAGAAAATTGGAGACACGGTTCTACTCATGCTCTATCAAGGCATAGGAGGGCTCTTCCTTTTCATTGACGAGATGTCGAGTCGTCGTGATCAAGCTGCTTCTAGCGGATAGTTGTGGTTGTTGGCCCTCAGCCTCTTAAAATGTGCTAGCTGTTACTATGTTAAGTATGTAGATATGGACCATATGGTTGTTGGCCGTTAGTCTCTTAATATGTGATAGCTGTTACATGTTAAGTATTTAGATATGGACCATATGGTTGTCAAAATCGTGTTACAAAGATCCTCCTTTTGTCAAATAGTGTAACCACTTTATATATGTTACTCAAATGTTGTTAGCCAAGTTCTTAAATTTTCATGGAAAGTATTAGTATCGTACACAGTTCTTTGAGTTTAAGCATGTGCCCGATGTCCAGAAGGCATTTGCATATTAACTATCCATATTGCAAATTTACACACATGTTAACGTAAGGAAACGTATGTGTAACTTACCAATCATCGCACACGAGTACTTGCAGACGCATCATGTGTGATACTCCTAGCCACCGCAAGCAACTAGTTTTGCATTTTTCAAAGTTTTTTGTTCGAAGAGAATCGCACACGAACTTACTATAGTAACCGTCTGTGTTATAATTTCTCATCGTAGACAGTTCATCCGAGTGGGTTGTTTGCTGCGTATCACACACATCTAGTTTACATGAATCATTTGTGTTCTTTTGGATGATCGCAAATACCGCATATCACACACATCTTGTTAAGATGAACCATTTCTCTCTTACCTAATCAAAAACAGTTTGTCCGAGTGAACCGTATGCTGTATATCACACACACCTTGATATGGCTGACCGTTTCTGTTGCATTCCCTAATAGCACACAGTTAATCGGAGCGAACTGTATGCCGTATATCGCACACACATTGATATGGCTGCCCGTTTCTATTGTTCTTCCTCATCGCAAACAGTTCTTCTGGATCAACCGTATGCCCAGCATCGCACACGCAAGTAAAATCTGAACCATTTTTTATGTGTCCGCCATCGCAAATGTTTTACACCTTTTTGGCGGGTTTTTTACACAACTGTTTGTGATTATTGCATCGCACACAGTTTCATCGAAGGGTCTCTGATCGTAGTATCGCGTTAGCAGCATCCTGCAGTAGTGTAATGGAAACTAAGGGATTTTAAGGCCTCCTTTCATAGATAACTGGAACAAAGCATTAGCACTTAGTGAATACACGAACTCCTCAAACTACGGTAATCAACAGAAAGAATCCCAATTAGTATCACCTTGGGGTATACGGATCATAACTTGTAATAGGTGTGTACAACTTGCAAGATAGTATCAAGAACACACATATATTCATGAAAACATAATAGGTTTAGATCTGAAATCATGACACTCGGGCCCTAGTGTCAAGCATTAAGCGTAGCAAAGTCATAGCAACATCGATCTTAGAACATAGGGGATACTAGGGATCAAACCCAAACAAACTAACTCAATTAAATGATAAATATCATCCAATCC
>NC_041381.1:284656310-284686275 GCF_002162155.2 Triticum dicoccoides | reverse complement strand
CGGCGGCGGCTCCATATCGTAAAACATGATGAATCCTTCTCTCTGATTTCTTTTCTCCGCGAATAGGTAGTTATAGAGTTAGAATTAGGGTGGGAGGTGGTCTAGGGGCCCCACAAGCCTCAAGGAGCGCCCCAGGGGGGTGGGCGCGCCCCCAGGGCTTGTGGCCTCTGGGTGGCCCCCCTCTGGTATCTTTTTGCACCAGTACTTTTTATATATTCCATGAAAATTCTCTGTAAATTTTCAGGTCAATCCAAAAACTTTGATTTCTACGCAAAAATAACACCATGGCAATTCTGCTGAAAACAGCGTCAATCTGGGTTAGTTCCATCAATTCATGCAAATTAGAGTCCAAAACAAGGGCAAAAGAGTTAGGAAAAGTAGATATGATGCAGATGTATCAGGCACCTTGCGGGCATCGACCAGGTCGTCCATGAAACGGGAGTGGCTGGAGGGGGCGTTGCACCTGCCGCATGTAGCACAGGAGTAGCACATGAAGCGGTAGATGGTGTACTTTCTAGTACTCCATCCGTTTCTTTTTAAAAGTTTGCATATAATTCCAAACACCATGTAGACACATTCTCTCTCCATTTTACAACTATCACTACTAGGGAAAACCCTAGTAGTAGCGCGGGTTTGGAGCCTAGCAGCAGCGCGTGCAGCCGCGCTACTACTACGGTGCTACAGCTAACTATTAGTAGTAGCGCGGTCCACACACACGCTACTACTATTGACTATATCAGCAGCGCTTTTCTGGAGCGCGCTACTATTAGTTAGCTATAGCGGTTTCCTAGCCCCTCGCTACTACTATATATTTCATCATTTCCTCCCGCTTCCTACCCTGTTTCGGTTTCAATAAACTACAATTTCCAGATACTAGGTACTACTAGATATCAATTTCATAAAGCATTATAGGTACTAGGTAGTACTCCCTCCATTCTAAATTACTCGTCGTGGTTTTAGTTCAAACCACGACGAGTAATTTGGAACGAATGGAGTACTAGATAACAATTTCATATATAGCCAACATGCATCCTCAAACAGTACTAGGTGATATCGACAACGATCATCATATGTAGTTCTAGATGATATCGACGACGATCATCATATGTAGTTCTAGATGATATCGACGATGATCATCATATGTAGTTCTAGATGATATAGCCACACACACACATATGTAGTTCTAGATGATATCGAAGACGATCATCATCCTCAAGCCTGGGCGGTTGGTGTTCCTGATAGTAATTAGGATGGCCTGTCCAACACGAAGATTTTTGCCATCGAGGAATCTCTTCCACCCAACCGAGTTTAAGTGTGTGCGACCGTCTGTGTCCATGCGGTAAGTACAGGTTGTGACAGAGCCCCTTGCGGTAAGGCGTAGTCCAGCTGAGCCTTCTTCATCAGGCTCGATACCATAACTCACAGATAGGCTCTTTGCCAATTTCTGAATAAGAAAAACATATCAATTAATAAATAGCCTCGCACATACTCTTGGAAATAAGTACATATGGATTATCTACACTATTAATAGTTCCAGATTCTACACTAATAAGCATGTGATCGAACTCTACACTAAAGCATATCATCGACTAGATTCCACACAACATATCGTTGGACTCTACACTAAGCATATCATCGGATAATTTGCATTTGTAAGTATAACATACCATATCATGTCGATCGACCATGGTACTTGTCAGGCGGGTCTCAAATGGCACCCCGACAAAGTCAGCACATGGCCGAATTATGTCCCATAGGTTGCACACCTCCTCCTCGCTCAGCCTCATTCTTTGAGCTATGATAGCTTCATGAAGTGGGTCCTCATCATCTTCATCGAGTGGGTCCTCATTATCTTCATCATCTTCATCATCTTCATCATCTTCCACCTGGTTGATACAAATGACAGCCAGCTTGGGTCTTTCTACTCTGAAGGAGAAGCTGATCAACTCACCACCAGTAAGATGCATGCGGGCAAAGAAACGGGCCCATCCATCTCCTCCAATCTGCAACATATTGCGTCCTTTCTTGGCCTCCATAGTGTACGGCCCCCAGAAGCCTCAAATGTCACAGTGTCTCCTATCAGCATGTTGAATTTCAACCTCACATTGCATGGGACGATCTGTGTAAAAAAGCAAAATGACACAATGCAGTAATGCCAACACTAAAAATAAAATTGTTGTTACATTTCATATAATTTCTTACCGCCGCATGACGAAAACTCGGCTGGAAGTAGATGCTGAACAGCTTGCTAGTTGCAAGGCTGTTGATGCACCTTGACTTGCACAATCAACATGGTGGTGGTGATGGTGGCGCCATTTGCCTAAAGCAATATGAGCAAAGGATTAACGATCCACTTCACAGGAAAGAAAAACAGTAGCATGTGATTTTTTTGGTTCTTCTTCAGTTATATTTTCATAGCTTACTAACACCTTCTAGAATAGAACCAACAGCTAGCAGGCAAATTAACTAGCCTGTTAAATCAACTTGCCTACTAAATGAACTTGCCTACTAAATCAACTAAATCAAAATGTTCTATAAATCAACTAAATCAACTAGCCTACTAGATCAACTTGCCTACTAAATCAACTAAATCAAGACATTCTAAATCAACTAAATCCACTAGCCTACTAAATCAACTAAATCATATGAACTAGATCAAAATGTTGCATATGAACTAGCCTACTAAATCAAAATGTAGCAGGAAGGAGGGGTTGTGGATGGAGGAGGGAGGAGGGAGAAGGAGGGGCGACTGGAGGAGGGATGAGAGAGTAGGACGGAGGCGGAAGGGCTGGGCGAGGAGGGCACTACCGAGTCCAGCAAGAAGGAGGAGGTGACGGCGGTGCAGAGGGAGGAGGGGTAGGCGACGGCGACTGGTGGGGGCGACGACGGCCGGCGGGGGAGGACTGGCGCGGGGGTGGGGGGTTGAGTGGGATATCGAGTGAGTGTGAGTGTGAGTGTGGATCGGATAGAGGAGAGCGTGGGTGGTGGGAGATAGCTAGTTTTAACAGTAGCGCGCTATAGGTAAAGGCGCTACTGCTAAACTACCTAGCAGTAGCACACTTCGAACTAGCACGCTGCTGCTATAACTAGCTTCGCGGCGGGGTCATGGGAATTATAACAAATGCGGCTTAGAGGAGGTGTGCTACTGCTATGTTTATTTCAGCAGCGAGCTCTGATGGAGCGCGCTAGTGCTACATTGCAGCAACGCCTTATTTTAAAACGCGTTGCTGGTAAGATCCTGTGTATAGGCTTTTCCCTAGTAGTGTATATTAGTATCATTGTTAGTGGCCAACCAGTGCAAGTTCTAGCCCCGGGTGTTTTAACCTTTTTTTTAGTAATGATATCTTGCGATTGTTCAGCACAAGTGCAATTCTGGTGAATGCGCACATAACCGTCAGATTTCCATCCGACGGTGGCCTTTTTTTAAGCCACAGTATTTAACAAAACTGCCACCCTTACACATGTACTGTAACTGCGGCGCGTGAGTTTGCAACTGCCATGTCTCCTAGCAAATGTTTGTTGGGGATTGGCGTTAGCATAGATGGATGTTCGTAGTTGTTCCACGCTCCAATGCTAATTGTAGAGCAGAGTCCTACTCCACTGTACTACTCGGGCATATAGTGGTAGGTACTGTAGTTTATTGTACTAGTACTGTGATCACTCAAGTTGTCTAGCATCGATATGACCCTACGTTGCTGGGATGTGTCTCTTAAGCCAAGCGGCGTGCTGCTGCTACATTCTCATCATCACCTGTCTACTTCCCGCAGCATATGTTCGCTTCTCCATCCTTGTCCGCACATAATCGTCCAATCTTCCATCCCCGCTAGGCGCCTCCCCCCTCTTCCGAAACCCAGGCACTAACGATGGCAAAACCGAGCAGCGTGCGCCGAAAGAGTGGCTGGAATTCGCTCCCCACAGAGGTAATCAAACTCATCGTTTCGCATGTGGACAATCTCAGTACCATGCCGCTTGCCATGTGCTCATCGGGGCTATATCGTTTACTCAAAGACCCCTTAGGCTGGAGCTTTTTAAGCCAACTCCCTACTTGCCGATGCCGCCCGATCTTAAAAAATGGCATGGTCCACAGCATAATGATCTTAGGTTGGCAAGCATCAACCCCCTCCACTGCGATTCAATCCCCATCACTTTCAACTACATTAATGGTATGTACTGGGCTGACATGAACACGTCTTGGATGGTGCTCATCGACGGTCGCGGCAACTGGATGCTCGTGGAGGTCTACACCCGGTGATTGATCCCCCTTCCTTCGATTAACACTACACTGCTTTGGAACCACGGTCGAGAATACTCGAATCTTATAGTAGCCAACATGATACCAACTTTGATTTGCTCAAGGTTGTAATCTGCCAAGTACCCACAAGATCTTCGAATTATAAAGACTTCAGGCTAATTGCATTCTTCAACCACGGTCTTGCCTATCTGACAGGTCACTGCGGTAAGTGGATAAATCTGCACATCCATCGCAGGATCATACATCCTCCATGGCTCTCTCATGCCATTGAACACAAGGGCTTCATTTACACTGTGGACTCCTTCTATGGCTGGACGTATTGCTGGCCTACTCCAGTCATCGCTACAAACTGCTGTTACAGCAGTATGTTACTTCCCTATGATATCATGATGGCTTGCTTATATTACTGTCAACATTTACTGAAAAATATTTATGCTCATAAAATGTTGTTCTTCATATTGACTACAGTATGAGCCCTTTTTTATTTGACTCCAACTTGATATGATGTTGTAGGCCGCTTGGTGTCCCTACCCTTCCTAATCCTAGAACCTTTCAAAGAAAAGCGGCACGACAGTTGCAGGTGGTTCCTGGCTCGATCAGACGACGGCAAACGATTGATGATCGTTCGCACGTACCATACATGTTGTTTCGCGGAATACAATCACATTCACTGCATGGTCTTTGAGCAGGATCCCAGTTTCTCTCGGCCTTCAGGAACTTTTCATTTGAGGCCGGTAAGTAGCCTTGGTACACACTCTCTGTTTCCCGGACTGAATTAGCTGATTAACCAGGAGATAACCGATGACAAGGATCATGATGGCAGTGTGGTTTCATTCATCGGGCAAAACTGTGTCTACACAACGTACCATGCATCTCTCCATGCACCATACCCTTATATGTGTCGCCATGCTCTGCAGTCCAAAGTAGGAGAGAGGTCCCAAGTATCAGACTGTTACCTGCTGGCTAGAGTTTCCCTCGTCAGGCACCCATATGGTTCAAGCCGTCAGCCCATCTTTGCATCTTAATAAATAGTAACGTCTAACCGAGCCAGTTAGTTAGATGCGTACACTTGGTGTAGTTGAATCTTTAGTTAGTTTGATGCATACACTTGTTCTTTTTTGGTAGACCTTTTGTAATGTTGGATGATGTTTGGTTTGGAAGAGAGAGAGTTGTATCTTTACTCTTTTGGCCTGCTTACTGCTTCTATTGCACACCCAGCCCTGGTTGCCGCTACCGTTGTTTTCAATGTACAATCAGTAATATATTTTTTCTGTTGGTTGAATAAATGTGTTGTTGGAACGATAAACACAATGTTTTGGAAGTCTTTGCATGGTCCAATTCTTTAGCGCCAAGTACGTAGCGCATACTATTTGGCACGCAATACATTTTCTACTTGTCGGTCTCATGCAGCCTAGTGACGACGGCCCAATAGAGGAGCCCATAATTAACTGGGAGGGAGGCTCTCACATGAACCCGGCCCAGGTACATGTTCATGGTCCCCTAAACATAAATAAATAAATATATCTATATGCTCACGCACCGCTTCTTTAAATTTATGATTTAAAAAGTCAAATTTTAACAGGAGGATATTATTTCCTATGAGAGTGTCGTTACATTTAGTCGATATTATTCTTAGGCAAAGATAGCGACCAGTCCTTATTCGCCCACCATTTTCTTCCTACAACCAGCGGACCCATGCAAATCGTAGTCAACATGGTAAATAGTTCCGATCCATTATTATTTTTCCATAAGAATGCCCAACCCAGCCCAACACATTGGCAACATCACTTTATCCCAGGGCTTATGAATGTGCTCGGCTTCACACCTCAGAAAGAAAAATGATTTTAAAAACCTCAAGAATAAAAAGGTGCTCCGCAACATTTTACAATAAGTTGTAGCCATATAAAATTAATTCTTGTAATCCAACATAATGAGTTTTTGGGTCTGACCGGTCCAACTGCCAAAACCAAACCTGCTCCTGTTCCCGCCTTCTATGGTTGGTTGCCCTGCCGTGCATGCATCTCCGCCCCGTCGTACCCCAAAATGCTAGCCAGGCCATCCCTCCACTCCCCCCGACATCATATTCTTCTCCGACAACGGCAGCCCACCCCGCACCAGAACCAGTGAACCCTCGTACTCCCCTCGGCCTACGAGCACAATGCCGCATCTTCCTCGACTCCTGTCCATTCCCGTCCGAGGCCTCGCCATTGTCCTCCATCTTGGTGCGCTCGTAGCGCCGCCGCCGTCCGACCTTATCAACATAGTGAATCGGGAGAGGACTGTAGTTGTGAGTATGATAGTATGGACCCACCAGGTCCACTCTCGAATGCAAGCAACTGCCTCTTTACTATGCAGATGCACCCCTTGATTATTTTTACTCTAACCCACCCTGATGATATCTGGGACCCACATCATTGTCAATGTATAGTCAATCAACGATAGAATTTCACAGTGTACAATCAATTAACAACAGAATTGCATAACGCAATTTTTTTAGGATTTGTTTAGACGGAATAGGGTATAAACTGGTTTGTGCGGTCTCTATGGCCCGTCTAACAACATGACCAGCCCATCACTGTTTTCTTTGGGAAAATGGCAGCCCACCATTTCTTTTTGAAGAATACCCAACCTAGGCCTATTTGTTTTCTCTGACTTATTGGGCTGCAAATCTTTCAAGACGAGGAGGGATGCATTCCGGCCTGGCCAGAATATGGGTAGTAAATATTAAAACTAATATGAAATGGGCCGCAAATTCCAAAAAAAAAACATATAGCAAATGGGCAATTAGTTTTGTCTTTTGTTTCCGTTCTTCACTGATATTTTATATTTCATTAGATTTTGACATAACATATTATTACTTTATTTTAAACTAGTTTTAGTATGGTTCCAAATTTTGGGATTAAAAATATTTCATACCGCAGCAAAAATATGCGAAGTTTTAAAATTTCACATATTTTGTAGTTCAAAATTTTAATCCTGGTACTGACGAGAAAATGGGCAACAATTCTAAAAATGGAAAATGGGCTACAATAAATTCCATATGAATTAGCGAATGGACTATAAATTATAAAAATAATAGCAAATCGGATGTACACGCCATAGATTTTGAGACTGACTTGTTTATGCAAGGCTTTGTCAACCTATAGTCACCACACGATTCTAGTAGAAGTGACTGTTGGATGTCCATCCAATGGCCGACATGCTTCTTCAATCGCTGATCTTCCTGCTCCAGCCGCCTAAACCAGCAGCGACAGGACTGCTTGTTCTCTCCTCTTGTGGTCGGTTGTGATGTCGCGCAGGCTTCACCGGCCCACCCTATTCCATCCGCTTGCATGGCCATCCCTCTACCCACCCGCACCTCCTGTTATTCTCCAGTGGCGGTAGCATCATGCCGTAGCCGAACCAGTCAACCGTCATACTCCCCAGCATGGGCATCCACTGTTGTGTCTTCGTCGGCTCCTGGTCGTTCCATTCCAAGGCCTCATCATCATCTACCGCATTGGTGCTCTAGGCGCGGCATCCTCAACATGGTGAACATTCAACAAACGACAACCATCGAAATAGGGATGTACGTGGAGAGGCTGACAGTAGGGACCCCCATGGTCCACGGCCGCACACAAGCAACTTCCTCCTTATTACGCTAAAAAAATGATTCCTCCCCTTGACATCTGGGGTGAACCGGTTTGGAGGCTGACCTTTGGGCCTACTAAGTTGATGCGTACTTAGGGCATTGTCAACTTAGTCAACAAACGATTCTAGCAGCAGAGACCGTTGGATGTTAATCGGACAGCCCTGGTGCTTTTCAATCTCTGATCGTCTTGCACCAGCCAAAATCAGCACCGGCGGGACCGCATGCTCGTGCCTCCAGTGGCCGGCTGTGCTGCCACGCAAGCCTCCCCGCTCCGCCCTAATCCCACTGCTGGCCAGGCCTTCTCTCTACTCACCCACACCCCCTGTTATTCTCTGGCGACGGCAGCCTCAAACTGTAGCTGAACCAGTCAACCCTCATACCCCCCCCCTCCACGTGGGCATCCACTTCCGCATATTCCCTGGCTCCGGGTCGTTCCCTTCCTAGGTCGCGTTGTTGTCCGCCACCTTGGTGCTCTCGGACGGTACGACGTCATCAACGTGGTCAATGAACGAAAACCATTAGAAAGAGGACTGTACGATGAAGGCTGACAGTTGGGTCCATGGCCACACGCAAAGAAGTGCCTCCTTATTACGTGCAAAATATGATTCCTCCACCTGACAGTGGGGACCCACCGTAAGGGCATCTGTATTTCATGAAAAATGTTCCTCCAGCTGACAGCTCGGACCCACCAGCTATTCGCACGCAAGGAAGTGCCTCCTTATTCCTGCCCCTGACACCTCGGACCCACCAACAACATCTTTGCACGCAAGGAAGTGCCTCCTTAGTATGAAAAAATTATGATTCTTCCCCCTGACAGTTGGGACCCACCAGCTATATCTTCGCACGCAAGGAAGTGCCTCCTTATCCTTCCTTACAACTGGGACCCACCAGATCAAAGCATACGTAGTGTTATCTATCTGGTCGCGACCGTGTATGTACATATTGGTCGATTGGTCTCTCACCATGGCCAAGTAAGGAGAGGCACGTGTCATAGTAAAGGCGCGGACGTAACATGTCACGCAGTCCCGTCTATATCGTCTACACGTACGTACAACCACGCTACAAGAAAGGAAATACGACTGTGTACGTACATACAGGCGGGGTCTCGAACGCGTACTCACGCATATTTACGGCCAGGGCTCACGAACATGGAGAGGCAATGGATGGCAGCAATGGTGTCCTGTTCATCGGCAGCCAACCGGCTGGGTCGAAACAGAGGAAACAACATTGTGTTCATTGGGAGGCAACCGACTAGGTCAGAATATATCCTATTCATCAAGAACCAACCAGCTTGAACAGAACAGCCAAAACAAGGTCGGGCATACCGCAGAACAAAGGAAATGGCCTTTTGTTCAAGTGCCTATGGTCAAAATGGGGTCCTGTTGATCGGGAGGGGTATGGCGTACCGCAAAACGGAGAAAACAAACTTGTGTTGGAGCGCCTACGGTCGAAACGGGGTCCTGTTGATCGGGAGGGGTGTGGCATACCGCAAAACGGAGGAAACGAACTTGTGTTGGAGCGCCTATGGTCAAAACGGGGTCCTATTGATCGGGAGGGGTGTGGTGTACCGCAAAACGAGACTCCATGGGCTACTATTCATCCACCGTCTACTGCCTCGCTCCAGCCTCCACCTGCTACTGTTCATCCACCGTTGACTTCCTCCAGCCTCCACCTGCTACTGTTCATCCACAGTGTCTTCCTCCTGCCTCCACCAGCTACTGTTCATCCACGGTCTACTGTTCATCCAGCCTCCACCGACTACTGTTCAACCAGCCCTCCACAGGGCCTGTTCATCCACCCCCAACCGGCTCGGGTGTGGCGGCCTTCTTGATCGGGGTCATGTTCATCCAATGACAATAGCCTCTACTATCACGGGGTCCTGTTCATCCAACCCCCACAAGGAACTGTTCGTCCAACCCCCAACAACGATCAGTGTTCATCACAAGAGGCTGGTTCGGTCTGCTTCAGTTAGCAGTAGTAGCGAAGGAGTTGATCAGGTTCAGTTAATAGCCAAGTGATCGATCGCTCGGGTTCAATAGCGTAGCTAGTGCAATCGCTTGGGTTCAGTAAGTGAACGCCTCACTCGGGTTCAGTTAGAGCCCAATGCCTCGCGCACATGCGTGTACATGTACGAGAGAAACACGCAAACCTCCGTGCATCACTCGACCATGACCACCCACCGTAACCAGGAACTCCCCGAAATTTTCCTTGCCCTCGCTTCTACCACACTTTTTTCTGTCATGGACGGGCCAAAGAATGTCATGGAGGTGCATCCCTGGCCCACCCAGGATGAAAAGCCCACTTTCTGTCATGATTTTTTGTCATAGAAACAAGAGCCCACCACATCTCTGATGATACGTGGTTTTGTCACAATTATCGTCATATAAGTGTCATAAGCATGCAGATTTTTTTTGTTCGAGCCAAAATGTCACGCATGTGTCTTTTTTAGTAGTGGATGGTACAGCTGCAGCCAGTTGGCATTTCAATGTTGTGTATCAGGACTTGGGAGAACCTGTTGATGGTGATCTATCTACTGGAGGATTTACGGGTCAAAATAGTGTAAATCCAGCCTAATTCAGGACATAAGGAGGCATGATGGTGCTGAGAACATCTTGGGGAAGAGGACAACAAATGATACTCTTGTTGATAGGAATGGTGCAACATCTGGTCTAGGATACGGTGCAAACTCAGCACTTGTCCCTGTACCGTCATGCATGCCTAACCATGATAGTACATCAAATGTTTTGGCAAAAGTGGACAAAATTGAGGCAAGCCAGACAGGCCAAGATGAAGGCAGTGGCTCAACTAATGGTCAGGATGTCACTCCTCAGAACTCAAAGAATAAAAACAAGCAGAGAACAGGTGAAAGTGATGTTGTAAGAAGCCTCAATGATAAGATATCGACGGCCTGTGATGTGGAGGTCGGCTGGACGCACTAAAAATACTACCTTGCAACTCTTGGGGTCTTAGAATGAACTGAGAGTTCGTGCTTTGCTGAACGTCTAGAAAAGAGTGCATCATGATGAATTGTTTTTGTCGGAGACACACTTGGATAGCTATCCGGCTGAGTGCTTGAGGAGAGCGATTGAAAAAGGATAAAAAATGGTTTGTACTAGTAATGGAAGAAAGGGTGGGTTGGGGAAATGCATTGGAGCACCCGGGTGCGACACACCCATATATGAAAATAGCATTAGTAAATATCAGGAAAGTTTAGCATTAGTAAATATCAAGAAATTTCAATAAATTCTAAGATTTTGGGATATCAGACATGGGAGCCCATTGTACACTCGTGCTCATTTTCATGGGTAATGGGTGCCCATGGTATCCGCGGCGCAGGAATTATGGCCTGACATACGATACATCCATTTTTTATACATACAATTTTTTTACTGACATTACCACGGGGACCCATATTCCCCATGGAACTTAATGGGGATGTACAACGGGCACCCAGGTTTCATATCCCAAAATTTCAGAATTTTTGAAATTTACTAATAAGTTTTTAGTGCTATATTCATATAGAGGTGTGTAGCACCCGAGAACCACAAAGATTTTCCGGGTGGGTTGTAATACTGGAATAATGAAATCACAATCCAACTATTAGAACTTGACCCAATGTTTATGGATGTCAAAATTTCAGATGGCAATGCTACAACATGGAGGTTGACTGGAATGTATGGAGAACTTGGATGGGCGAATAAGCACATGACATGGGAAAGAATGAGGCTTTTACATCAATACCATGATTTTCCTTGGTTACTAATTGGTGATTTAAATGAAATAAAATTGTTGCATGAGAAAGATGGGGGTAATCTGAGACCCGACAATATATGAATGCTTTCCAAGAGCATTGATGACTGTGATTTCAGTGATGTGGGTTTCATTGGAGATCCCTTTACCTGGCATAGGTGGACGATAAGAGAAAGCAGAGGGCTTGTTAATCCAGCATGGTCCCAGTTATTTCCTCTAGCTCTATTGGAAAACTTATAGTCTTAATCACTCTGATCATCATACCCTATTGGTTGATACGAAATGCTACACAAATCTACAACAAGGCTCGGTTAAGCAACCTATTAGGTTTGAGGCTCGTTGGCTAAAGGAGAGAAATATTTGTGAGGTAGTCAAAGAGGCATGTGATCAACTAGGAGTTGAATAGGCGAATTTCAATATTTACGAGAACTTGAACCACATGAATAACATCTTCCATGATTAGGACCAACATGTCTTCAAGAAACCCAAAAAGTGGCTTAGGGAACTTGAAGAGGTTATGGCTTGATTGATGGTAGATGGAAATGAAGAGAAAAGGAAGGAACTTGTTGAACTTGTAAATTTTCTTTTGGAACTTGATGAAATCTATTGGAATTAGCAAGCACGTGCTAACTGGCTTCAGTTTGGCGATCTTAATAGAGCCTTCTTCTTTGCATATGCTTCGGCTGGGAGGAAACACAACTTTATCAAGAAGCTGAAAGATGAGAATGATATTTGTCTGGAAGGTATAGATTTGTTAAACCCATAAATTCAAGATTTTTTACAAATCAGTTTACTTTCCAAGTTGTACAAACAGATCCTAGTCCCTGGATAAAGTTGAAACAAAAGTAATTTATCATATGAATGACATACTCATGGCCCCGTTTATAGTTGATAATGTTTGGAAAGATGTTTTTAGTATTGGCGATCTCAAGGCTCAAGGGAGAGATCGTCTCCATGTGATCTTTTTTAAATGGTATTGGCATATTTTGAGGGATCGAATCACGCAAGAGGTTCTTTTTGCTATTAACTCAAGGCAGATACCACCTGAATGGAATGATACACCGATTGTTATGATTCTGAAGGTGGACTCTCCAGAATTGGTAACTCAATTTAGACCTATTAGCGTTTGTAATGTTCTTTACAAAATTATCTCAAATAGGTTGGCTGCTAGATGGA
Source organism: Triticum dicoccoides (assembly GCF_002162155.2). Lineage (NCBI taxonomy): Eukaryota > Viridiplantae > Streptophyta > Magnoliopsida > Poales > Poaceae > Triticum > Triticum dicoccoides. The sequence continues at coordinate 284,673,466 of NC_041381.1, read as the reverse complement.
AACTTATTTTGTTAGATATTATATGTCCTACTCAAAGTGCATTTGTTCCTGGTAGATTGATTACGTATAATATCCTTGTAGCATATAAATGCATACATTACTCCTATAAAGGATGCTGGAGCACCCGCCTCCTTGTGCTCCTTGTGCCCGAGAGCGACTCTGGGTCGTCCGTTTCGGGTTGGCTTGCTGCGGGAGCCTCTCAGGGTGGCTATGTGTCGTTTGATCTGCTGGGATAACATGCACCCGAGCGACCTGGCTAGAGTGTCCATGATGGGTGGACCTCTCAAGGTGCATTTCATCCACGCGTCATTGGGTAGCATAAGGTGCAACCGTGGGTGAGGTACTGCGTGTTTTCTTATGCGTGAAGCCATGCCCGGACCCGCCTAACGATGTGTATACCCTTTGTTGGGATGAAGCCGCAAGGCTGGGCCGAGTCGCGTCAGGCCCAGGGAATTTCACTGGAAGGTCCATGATGGATGGACCTTTTGCGTGCATGAGCCACTGACCTAGGGGCTGGGTGATACGTCTCCAACGTATCTATAATTTTTTATTGTTCCATGCTATTATATTACCCCTTTTGGATGTTTATGGGCTTTATTTTACACATTTATATCATTTTTGGGACTAACCTACTAACCGGAGGCCCAGCCCATATTGCTGTTTTTTTTGCCTATTTCAGTATTTCGAAGAAAAGGAATATCAAACGGAGTCCAAACGGAATGAAACCTTCGGGAGCGTTATTTTTGGAACAAATCTGATCTGGAGAGCGTGGAGTGCAAGTCAAGAAAGCTCCGAGGGCCCCACGAGATAGTAGGGCGCGCCCCCCTTGTAGGGCGCGCCCCCCTGTCTCGTGGGCCCCTCGGGAGGCCACCGACGTACTTCTTCCTCCTATATATACCTATGTACCCCGAAAACATCCAGGAGCACCACGAAACACAATTTCCACCGCCGTAACCTTCTGTATCCGCGAGATCCCATCTTGGAGCCCTTGTCGGCACTCTGCCGGAGGGGGAAGTAACCACGGAGGGCCTCTACATCAACATCCTTGCCCCTCCGATGAGTTGTGAGTAGTTTACCACAGACCTACGGGTCCATAGTTATTAGCTCGATGGCTTCTTCTCTCTTTTTGGATCTCAATACAATGTTCTCCCCCTCTCTTGCGGAGATCTATTCGATGTAATCTCTTTTTGTGGTGTGTTTGTCGAGATCCGATGAATTGTGGGTTTATGATCAAGTTTATCTTTGAATAATATTTGAATCTTCTCTGAATTCTTTTATGTATGATTGAGTTATCTTTGCAAGTCTCTTCGAATTATCAGTTTGGTTTGGCCTACTAGATTGGTCTTTCTTGCCATGGGAGAAGTGCTTAGCTTTGGGTTCAATCTTGCGGTGTTCTTACCCAGTGACAGAAAGGGTTGCAAGACACGTATTGTATTGTTGCCATCGAGGATAACAAGATGGGGTTTATATCATATTGCATGTGTTTATCCCTCTACATCATGTCATCTTGCTTAATGTGTTGCTCTGTTCTTATGAACTTAATACTCTAGATGCATGCTGGATAGCGGTTGATGTGTGGAGTAATAGTAGTAGATGCAGGCAGGAGTCGGTCTACTTGTTATGGACGTGATGCCTATATACATGATCATGCCTAGATAATCTCATAACTATGCGCTTTTCTATCAATTGCTCGACAGTAATTTGTTCACCCACCGTAATACTTATGCTATCTTGAGAGAAGCCTCTAGTGAAACCTATGGCCCCCGGGTCTATCTCTTATCATATTTGCTTTCCATCTACTTTTATTTGCATCTTTACTTTTCGCATCTATATCAAAAATACCAAAAATATATTTATCTTATCATACTATCTTTATTAGATCTCACTTCCGCAAGTGGCCGTGAAGGGATTGACAACCCCTTTATTGCGTTGGTTGCGAGTTCTCAGTTTGTTTGTGTAGGTGCGTGGGACTTTTGAGGAGCCTCCTACTGGATTGATACCTTGGTTCTCAAAACTGAGGGAAATACTTACGCTACACTTTGCTGCATCACCCTCTCCTCTTCGAGCAAAACCAACGCACGCTCAAGACATAGCAAGAAGGATTTCTAGCGCTGTTGCCGGGGAGGTCTTCGCTCAAGTCAAGACATACCAAGTACCCATCACAAACCCATCTCCCTCGCATTTACATTATTTGCCATTTGCCTCTCATTTTCCTCTCCCCCACTTCACCCTTGCCGTTTCATTCGCCCTCTCTTTCCCAATCTCCTCCTCTCTTTTGCTTGCCCTTTTGTTTGCTTGTTTGGTTGGATTATATGCTTATTTATTGCTAAACAGAGAGCCTAAGATCTATGGATCCTCATCCGCTTGCTAATCTTTTTAAGAGATCCAATTATGATGAACCAATTTCTAGTGAGTTTTGTGCACCTGATTATCTTTATGAAGTTTTGCTTGAAATTCGTGAATCTGAAAATTGTGATGAAGAACTTTATGAAGTGATTCACGATAGATCTTTGAATAAAAAGCATGATTGCAATGATTTTCCTATAAATTCTCTTGATTTCAATTGTGCTAATAATTTGCAAAACCCTAAGCTTGGGGATGCTAGTTTTGCTATGTCTACTACTTGTTTCAATGATCATGATTGGGGTGATTCTTCTTATAACCTAGAAAATTTATTTAAGCCCCATGATGAACATGAGATTGATAATAATGTTTGCAATAATATTAAAAGTGGGTTTGGAAGAGTGTCAACTTTAGATCCCATATATTTGGAGTATGTTCAATCTTATGATATTTTTGATAAAAGTGGGTTCGGAAAGGTCATGACTTTAGCTAGTGTTAATCCCACTATCTTGGAAGAGTGTCAACTTTTCATGCATGTGGATCATGTTAAGAATATGTTTGGTGATAGATATTTTGTTTAATTTTCCTATGATCCTACATGTAATTATTATTAGAGAGGAAAATATGGTTGTAGAAATTTTTATCTTGTTAAATTACCTCTCGTTATGTTGAGATTGCTATCGTCTCTTTCTTCTTCCTTGCTTATGCTAGTTTTTGCTTGCCTTGCAAATTTGTTTTCTTATAATATGCCTATGCATAGGAAGTATGTTAGACTTAGATGTGTTTGTCACGTGTTTTATGATGCTCTCTTTGTGCTTTAATTCTTGTCTTTCATGTGAGCATCATTGAAATCTCAATGCCTAGCTAAAAAAGGCTTTAAAGAAAAGAGCTTGTTGGGAGGCAACCCAATATTTTTCCTTGCTGTTATTTAATAAATCTTGCATCTACCTTCTGGTTAGATGTGTTTTAATCTTTTAATTAGTGTTTGTGCCAAGTAGAACCTATAGGATAACCTATGATGATAGTTGATTTGATTCTGCTGAAAAACAAAAACTTTGCGCGCACGAATATAATTTTGTTAAATCACAGGGACGTGCTTTTGTGTTGATTCTTTTTGCTGCTGTTCAATAGACAAATTGAACAGGACTTCCTATGTTGGTAGGATTTTTAGAGTTCCAGAAGTTTTCATTTGTTACAGATTGATACAGACTGTTCTGTTTTTGACAGATTCTGTTTTTCGTGTGTTGTTTGCTTATTTCAATGCATCTATGGCTAGTAAATTAGTTTATAAACCATAAAGAAGTTGGAATACAATAGGTTTAACACCAATATAAATAAAGAGTGAGTTCATTACAGTACCTTATGTGGTGGTTTTGTTTTCTTTCACTAACGGAGCTTATAAGATTTCCTGTTGAGTTTTGTGTTGTGAAGTTTTCAAGTTTTGGGTAAAGCTTTTATGGACTATGGAATAAAGGGTGGCAAGAGCCTAAGCTTGGGGATGCCCATGGCACCCCAAGATACTCAAGAATAGCCAAAAGCCTAAGCTTGGGGATGCCCCGGGAAGGCTTCCCCTCTTTCGCCTTCGTTCATTGGTAACTTTACTTGGAGCTATATTTTTATTCGCTACATGATATGTGTTTTGCTTGGAGCGTCGTGTATTATATTAGTCTTTGCTTTTTAGTTTACCACAATCATACTTGTTGTACACACCTTTTGGGATAATCCTATTTGATTAGAATTTGCTAGAATACTCTATGTACTTCACTTATATCTTTTGAGCTTGATAGTTTTTGCTCTAGTGCTTCACTTATATCTTTTAGAGCACGGTGGTGCCTTAATTTTGAAGAAATTGCTAGTCTCTCATCCTTCACTTATATCATTTTGAGAGTCTTTTAGAACAGCATGGTATTTGCTATGATCATAAAGTTGGTCCTAGAATGATGAGCATCCAAGTTGGGTATAATAAAAACTATCATAGAAAGTAAATTGGATGCTATGATCAATTTGATGCTTGATAATTGTTTTGAGATATGGAGGTAGTGATATTAAAGTCATGCTAGTTGGGTGATTATGAATTTAAAGAATGCTTGTGTTGAAGCTTGTGATTCCCGTAGCATGCACGTATGGTGAACCGCTTTGTGATGAAGTTGGAGCACAATTTTATTTATTGATTGTCTTCCTTATGAGTGGCGGTCGGGGACGAGCGATGGTCTTTTCCTACCAATCTATCCCCCTAGGAGCATGCGCGTAGTACTTTGGTTTTTGATGACTTCTAAATTTTTGCAACAAGTATATGAGTTCTTTTGATTAATGTTGAGTCCATGGATTATACGCACTCTTTCACCTTTCCACCATTGCTAGCCTCTCTTGTACCGCGCAACTTTCGCCGGTACCATCCACCCACTATTTACCTTCCTCAAAACAGCCACCATACCTACCTATTATGGCATTTCCATAACCATTCCGAGATATATTGCCATGCAACTTTCCACCGTTCCGTTCATATGACACGCATTACTTTTGTCATATTGCTTTTTGCATGATCATGTAGTTGACATTGTATTTGTGGCAAGGCCACCTTCATAATTTTCATACATGTCGCTCTTGATTCATTGCATATCCCGGTGCACCGCCGGAGGCATTCATATAGAGTCATATCTTGTTCTAGCTTTGAGTTGTAAATCCATAGAAGTGTGATGATCTTCATTATTAGAGCATTGTCCTAGTGAGGAAAGGATGATGAAGACTATGATTCCCCCACAAGTCGGGATGAGACTTCGGACTTTACAAAAAGAAAAAAAGGGAAAAAAAGAGAAAGGCCAAAGAAAAAAAAGATAGGCCAAAGAAAAAAAAAGAGAAAAAGAAAAAAATGAGAGAAAAAGAGAGAAAGGACAATGCTACTATCTCTTTTTCCACACTTGTGCTTCAAAATAGCACCATGATCTTCATGATAGAGAGTCTCATATGTTGTCACTTTCATATACTAGTGGGAATTTTTCATTATAGAACTTGGCTTGTATATTCCAATGATGGGCTTCCTCAAGAGTGCCCTAGGTCTTCGTGAGCAAGCAAGTTGGATGCACCCCACTTAGTTTCTTTTGATTGAGCTTTCATATATTTATAGCTCTAGTGCATCCGTTGCATGGCAATCCCTACTCACTCACATTAATATCTATTAATGGGCATCTCCATAGCCTGTTGATACGCCTAGTTGATGTGAGACTATGTTCTCCTTTTTGTCTTCTCCACAACCACCCTTCTATTCCACACATAGTGCTATGTCCATGGCTCACGCTCATGTATTGCGTGAAAGTTGAAAAAGTTTGAGATTATTAAAGTATGAAACAATTGCTTGGCTTGTCATCGGGGTTGTGCATGATTAAATACTTTGTGTGATGAAGATAGAGCATAGCCAGACTATATGATTTTGTAGGGATAACTTTCTTTAGCCATGTTATTTTGAGAAGACATGATTCCTTTGATTAGTATGCTTGAAGTATTACTATTTCTTATGTCAATATGAACTTTTATTTTGTATTCATTTGGGTCTGAACATTCATGCCACAATAAAGAAAATTGCATTATGAATTATGCTAGGTAGCATTCCACATCAAAAAAAATATTATCATTTACCTACTCGAGGACGAGCAGGAATTAAGCTTGGGGATGCTTGATACGTCTCCAACGTATCTATAATTTTTGATTGTTCCATGCTATTATATTACCCCTTTTAGATGTTTATGGGCTTTATTTTACACATTTATATCATTTTTGGGACTAACCTACTAACCGGAGGCCCAGCCCATATTGCTGTTTTTTTGCCTATTTAAGTATTTCGAAGAAAAGGAATATCAAACGGAGTCCAAACGGAATGAAACCTTCGGGAGCGTTATTTTTGGAACAAATCTGATCTGGAGAGCGTGGAGTGCAAGTCAAGAAAGCTCCGAGGGCCCCACGAGATAGGAGGGCACGCCCCCCTTGTAGGGTGTGCCCCCCTGTCTTGTGGGCCCCTCGGGCGGCCACCGACGTACTTCTTCCTCCTATATATATACCTACGTACCCCGAAAACATCCAAGAGCACTGCAAAACACAATTTCCACCATCGTAACCTTCTGTATCCGCGAGATCCCATCTTGGAGCCCTTGCCGGCACTCTACCGGAGGGGGAAGCAACCACGGAGGGCCTCTACATCAACATCCTTTCCCCTCCGATGAGTTGTGACTAGTTTACCACAGACCTACGGGTCCATAGTTATTAGCTAGATGGCTTCTTCTCTCTTTTTGGATCTCAATACAATGGTCTCCCCCTCTCTTGTGGAGATCTATTCGATGTAATCTCTTTTTGCGGTGTGTTTGTCAAGATCCAATGAATTGTGGGTTTATGATCAAGTTTATCTTTGCATAATATTTGAATCTTCTCTGAATTCTTTTATGTATGATTGAGTTATCTTTGCAAGTCTCATCGAATTATCAGTTTGGTTTGGCCTACTAGATTGGTCTTTCTTGCCATGGGAGAAGTGCTTAGCTTTGGGTTCAATCTTGCGGTGTTCTTACCCAGTGACAGAAAGGGTTGCAAGACACGTATTGTATTGTTGCCATCGAGGATAACAAGATGGGGTTTATATCATATTGCATGTGTTTATCCCTCTACATCATGTCATCTTGCTTAATGCGTTGCTCTGTTCTTATGAACTTAATACTCTAGATGCATGCTGGATAGCGGTTGATGTGTGGAGTAATAGTAGTAGATGCAGGCAGGAGTCGGTCTACTTGTTATGGACGTGATGCCTATATACATGATCATGCCTAGATAATCTCATAACTATGCGCTTTTCTATCAATTGCTCGACAGTAATTTGTTCACCCACCGTAATACTTATGCTATCTTGAGAGAAGCCTCTAGTGAAACCAATGGCCCCCGGGTCTATCTCTTATCATATTTGCTTTCCATCTACTTTTATTTGCATCTTTACTTTTCGCATCTATATCAAAAATACCAAAAATATATTTATCTTATCATACTATCTTTATTAGATCTCACTTCCGCAAGTGGCCGTGAAGGGATTGACAACCCCTTTATTGTGTTGGTTGCGAGTTCTCAGTTTGTTTGTGTAGGTGCGTGGGACTTTTGAGGAGCCTCCTACTGGATTGATACCTTGGTTCTCAAAACTGAGGGAAATACTTACGCTACACTTTGCTGCATCACCCTCTCCTCTTCGAGGAAAACCAACGCAAGCTCAAGACGTAGCACTGGGCCATGTGAGCGACCTGACCATTGACCAACTGGTGCGACCAGACCGGGCTAAGAGCCCCTCTGACCCATCAGATGCGCACTTGCTACTTGTGAACTGCGTTGGGATTTCCTCGAAGAGGAGAGGATGATGCATTACAGTAGATATAAGTATTTCCCTCAGTTGTGATACCAAGGTTATCAATCCAGTAGGAGAACCAACCAACGACTCGTGAACAACACCTACACGCAAACAACAAATACTTGTAACCCAACGCGAACAAGGGGTTGTCAGTCCCTTGACGGTTATGAGAAAGATTAAATTGTGTAGTTTTTGATAGATAGATCGGACAAAAATCAAAATAAAGTAAAATTGCAGCATGATTTTGAATATATGATAAAAGATATACCCGAGGACCATAGTTTTCACTAGAGGCTTCTCTCTTGAATATAGCATACTGTGGGTAAACAAATTACTCTTGGGCAATTGATAGAAAAGAAAATAATGATGAAGACAAGTAGACCTAAACGATTCGGCATCTACTACTATTACTCCACACATCGACCACTATCCAACATGCATCTAGTGTATTAAGTTCATGGAAAAACGGAGTAACGCCTTAAGCAAGATGACATGATGTAGACAAGATAAACTCATGTGTGAATAAACCCCATCTTTTTACCCTTAATAGCAACAATACATGCGTGTCATGTCCCTTTTAATCACTGGGATTGAGCACCGCACGATCGAACCACAAAGCACCTCTTGCCATGTCAACATAAATCAATCTAGTTGGCCGAACCAAACCAATAAATCAGAGAAGAAATATGAGGCTATAAAATCATCCATAAAAGAGTTCAGAGAAAACTCAAATAATATTCATGGATTGACCATAAACTCACAATTCATCGAATCCCAACAAACACACCGCAAAAAGTCATTACATCAAATAAATCTCCAAGACACCGCGGAGAACATTGTATTGAAGAAAAAATAGAGAGAACAAGCCATCTAGCTACTAACTATGGACCCGTAGGTCCGTGGTAAACTACTCACACATCATCGAAGGGAAGCAAGGATGATGAAGGGCCACCTCTGTGATCGAATCCCCCTCTGGCAGAGTGCCAGAAAAGGCCTCCAGATGGGATCTTTTGGTTCTGGAACTTGCGGCGGCAAAAAAAGTATTTTGTGGACTCCTCTGTTGGTTTCATGATTTTAGAGAATTTATAGAGGCGGAGTTAGGTCAAATGGAGCTACGTGGGCCGTACCACCCACCAGGGCGCACACTACTGCAAGATGCTGCTAACGCGACACTACAATTAGAGACCCTTCGACGAAACTGTGTGCGGTGCAATAATCACAAACGGTGATGTAAAAAATCAAAAAAGATGCAAAACGTTCGCGGTGGCGGATACATCAAACACGGTTTGGATTTTAGTTGCATGTGCATTGTGGGGCATACGCTTTAGTACAATGAACCATTTGTGATGAGGCAGAACAATAGAAATGGGTAGCCAGATGAAGGTGTGTGCGATATACGGCATACAGTTCACTCGGATGAACTGTTTGTGATTAGGCAGAACAAAATAAATGGTCAGCCAGATCAAGGTGTGTGCAATAGAGGGCAAACAATTCACTCAGATGAACTTTTTGTGTTGAGCCAAGAGAAATGAAATGGTTCAATTTAACAAGATGTGTGTGATATGCGGCAAACAAGCCTATAAACATAAATGTGTGCGAAGACCGATAATAACACAGGCGATTGCTGCTAATAAGACGTGTGTGTGGTTCGATGGGATTGCATGTAGAACAACATATAGGGTGGGACTATTTAGAAAACCCCCTCTAGAGTTCCTAAATAAGCTTATTTAGGAATCACCCCTCCTAATCTGTTTGTTTTCCCGAAGGGAGCGAGCGAGGGAGCGAGCGACACGGTAGCGACGTGAGGGAGCGAGCGAGCTCGGGTCTGCAGGCCATGGCCCGAACCCGCCGCTACGCGCTGCCACCTAACCCGGCCGCCTCGCTTGCGACCAACCACGATCGCCTGCGGGATAAAAATCGCTAGAAAATTAAACCAAATCCCCAGATCTAGCACCATCGCCACCCATCTTCTTCCTTGCCACCACTCTCTCTTCCCTCTGCATGCTAGGCGCACCACCGCCCATCCTTTCACCCCACCGCCTACCACCATAGCCCCGCACCACCACCCAACCCGACGACTGTGGTATTTGGCAACCTTGAGCACTGCTACCCCGGCGAGCAGAGCAGCCACAACTCCTCCCTGAGCACATCGACCCCGCTGCTCGCCTTGGCACTCCTACCATACTTGGTCTTCCCAATGGCGCAGGAAGTGGGCGCCATGGATTCCAGCAAAAGGCCTCCCTGGGCGCCCCATGCCTTCCCTCTCCTCGCCTTCTTCCTCATCGGGCAGCCATCCATGGGATTCGAAGGTCCCCGCCATCGATTGGATCCAGTGGAGACTCGTGGGATCCATTGGAGGCCATGTGCCCTGCGGCACTGTCCCCCTTTCCAGTCGACGGCCACGACCACATCTCTAGTGCCTCTTCATCGGCAGACGAGAAAAGCACCTGTCGTTCCCCTCCTTTCCTCATGTAGGTGTTGGTCGCGGTTACCCATGGTCGTTACAGTAGTTACCAGATAGGTGGGCAGGAGGGGGGCTGTTGGGTAGCGCACACGGGGGAGGTTGCTGGTGGGGGCACTCCGACGGGGTGGGTCGGGGTGGCGCACCGGCAGCCATTGTCGGCAGGCCCAGGGACTCAGCGCGGGCTCTCCCGCCCGAAACCTCATCACCTCGTCTGCTCCACCCATCTCTTCCTCTGCCATCGGTCGTGGTAACCTGATTCATGGCAAGCACGGCCGGATCTACACCAACGCATCTTGTCTGGTCCACAAGTGCTCTCCTCCACATCGTGCGCCACCCGTTGCGAGCCATCACCGTCGGCTTCGCCAACCACGGGCTCCCCTGCATCATCTCCCCACATCGCCTTCGACTAGGGACTCATCACCTGCGGCGGATCCGCTGCCCACCAATGCCTCCAGGATTGGCCAGCCCTCGCCCTCCGCCTCCAATGAGGCCTACTCCTCCGGCTTCCAGCTCAAGCGGCAATTAATTTTGCTAAACAAAACCATTGTTGCCTTCGGGTGCGTGGGTTTGCAAAGTTAGTGAACTAAAACTATAGCAGTTGAGTTGTGCTTAGATTAGCAGTTGACTTATGTTACTGTAGCCGTTAGTTTCTTTAGAAGTTACTATCATTTTTAGGTGGAGCGGTTAATCCATGATACTAGAGCAGTTAATCCATGATACTGGAGAAGTTAACTATTAAAAAGGTGAAAAAAGCTTTTACTTAAGTACAGGGAAGTTAGTGTTTTGTGATGTGTCAGTGAAGTGCACAAAGTGCAATAGTTAAGTGTTTCAAAACTGTAACAGTATAAGAATGTTTTTTATACTATTAGTCCAATTTTTATTGCATATGGCAGTTAAGTGGGCGAGTTATGGAAGTTAACTTGAACACTTAAATGCCATGCGTACTCGAGCAGTTTGCGTGACCTTGGCAAAAAAATGAAAGAAAAAAGTTGATATCTTCAGTCAAGCAGTTCACTAGTTATTAACTGTCGCAGTCCCGACAGTTAGTTATTTCAGGCCCCACAGTTGGAATGACCCAGGGAAAAAAATAAAAAATAAAAATATTAGTACCTTCAGTTATGCAGTTAGCTTGTTGTTAACTACCGCAATCCCCAACAGTTAGCTATTTCAATACCGGCAGTTAGCTTGATCAGGGAAAATCAGGAAAAAACTAAAAAGAAGTGTCTTAAGTCACGACAGTTAGCTTTGTCGTCATACGTCAGTTAGATATTCTGGTTGGGCAGTTAGCTTGTTCATAGCAGTTAACTAGGTGTAATTAACTTTCACAATCTGTGGAGTTAACTTCAGGAAAATTGCGGCAATTAATGTGACCCGTGCAAAAAAAGAATGATTTTTTTGCATATTCAGTCCGGCAGTTAACTTGGTGTACTGTCGCAATCCCGACAGTTAGCTATTTCAATCCCTGCGGTTAGCTCGACCCCAAAAAAACGAAAAAAAAACTAGGTCCAACAGTTAACTTGGTGTGCAATCCCAACAGTTAGCTATTTCAGCCCTGGCGGTTAGCTCGACCCGGGAAAAATGAATGAATTTCTTTTAGTATTTTTGGTCCGGCAGTTAACTAGGTATTAACTGCCCCAATCTTCGGCAGTTAGATATGTTAGTCCTAGCAGTTAACTTGAACCGGGAAAAAAGAATAAAAGAAAAAAATAGTTTATTTGGTACGGCAGTTAGCTTGCTCAGCATGGGGCAGTTAGGTATTTTGCTCGAGCAGCTAGCGTGTACTGTAGCAGTCGGGCAAAAAATGTCGAAAAATGATGTTAGTTTTTAGAAAACTGCTCTTAAACCGTAGCAAATTTGAGAATGTGTTATATATGCCAAAGTTCGGGCTAATCGGTAACTTTCTAACGGTATATCATACGCATCGTTCCAATAAAAAATTTAAAAATTCCTTTCACAAAAACATTGAAACTCGTTTGATGGATTTTCCGTTTTGTTAATTTTGTTTAAAACCTGAATCGATTTTGGGAAAACGGTCACCATGAGTTTTCTGCTCCTTTTCAATACCTATCCAACGATATATCATATGCATCATTCTGATGAACGGTTCAATATACGACTAAAAGACAATGTGAAAAAATGGTGTCAGAAAAAGTCCACCCAGCAGTTAACTAATATAGGTTGCACAGTTAGCTGTTTGTTCTCGGGCAGTTAGGAAGGCTTCCTGAATAAGCTTATTTAGAAACCACCTCCCCCCAACTACCTTGTTTCTATTCTCCAAGGGGGCGAGCGAGGGAGCGAGCGGCGCTGCATCGCCGCGAGCGAGCTCTGGTCTGCCGCCGGTTGCTGCGTCGCCGTGCAGGTCCCGAACAAAACCTGGACCGCACCCACCTCTCCCGCTTTGTCTCTCTCTCTCTCTCAACCCCAGAAATTTGTTCCCTTCCGTGCCTGATCCAGATCGGGCGATGCGCCGCTCCTGTTCCAGCCTCCTCCCCGTCGGCGGCCATGCGCGTATCTCCCCAGCCTCCTTCCCCATCCATGGTCGTGCGTCCCTCCCTGAAGCCTCCTTCCCCGCTAGCCGCTACACGCCGCCCCAGTATCCTCCCCCATCGGGGCCTCGAGCACCTCCCCCACCGACGACCTAGCTCGCGCCCGTCCCCATCCTTCTTCCTTACATGTGGCACCGCCCCACCATCCGTCAGCCATCTACCAGGCTCCTATTTCGCGCGTGGTGGCCGCGCCCCTCACCCTAGGTAACTACAGCAAATTCCCTCCTCCCCGCTCATTCCACTGCCCCTCTCTCATGAATCTACCTCCACGCACGAAGGGGCGAGCTGCTCATGGCCGACTCCTCCGTATTCCATGGCGAGCATGAAGGCAGCCGGTGCTACTTTGACGCTACAGTGCAGCTACAGCCTAACTACACTACTAATTCTTTTAACTTCTCCTAACTTCTAATTTACTGTTAACTTCTTAAATGATGTTAACTTCAAATTTGTTATTAACCGGTGATGTTGCTTGTTGTTAACTGCACTGCTTTGTTTTATTAACTGATGTTCGGGTCAAGGGTGTGCGCATGAGCTTGTGTTTGATGTTTCAGCCATTGTCTCTTCTCAAAACTGGTGGTGCGTGCACTGCTCATAGTGGTGATTACGAGATTGGGGCAAGGAGCAAAGACATACAAAGACAGCAGTTAACTTCAGTTAAGTTTTTTACATTCATGAAGAATACAAAGATGGGAAAAAAGAACAGTTAACTTCAATAACTTTCTTTTATTAAAGTTCTGCAGTTTTTAACGCGGTTCAGGTAACTTCCTATTTTTTGGTTGGTTTGCTTAACTTGTTTAGCTTTTATCGCCACCACTAAATCTACTACGAACACGAGTGGCTTGTGGTGGTCCTGCTTGAGAAGAAACAAGTGTGCAGAGGGTGAGAGGGAGTTAACAAGGTTGTAGGAGCTCATGCTACATGTGTTCAAAGCTACATGGAGAAGTGGTTCTTCTCTACCCTGGTTTCCTTCCCCGTCTCCTGCTGTGGACTATGCTCCATCAACGGCAGCGCCCGCTCCATGTCGCCCGCGACTGCAGTTAACTCCGAGTGCACTGTGCTGCCCATCCCAAGCTCCAACTTCAACGAGACTACATGGGAGATGGGAGAGGGCCGGTGGTGCCTGCAAATTCACTGCGCAGTAATATACTAGGTGTGGATGTAGTTAGCTCGTCCCTCATGTGATAAGAGCAAAACATAGTGCGTTTTTGCAGTTATCTGTACTCAAACATAATAATTCACTTTTTGAGATGTGGCAGTTCTTTTGCACTTATTTATGAAAAAAATACACATAAATTATGTCAGTTAACTCTGCAATTTGCAGCAGTTATCTGAAGCTGATCAGAACCCTGGTTCGATGGTGATCGATCACCTCCCTGAAGATTGAGTGAGGTTAAGCTAGTTAGCCCGGCTCGATTGAGGTTAAGCTAGTTAGCCCGGCTCGATTAACTTGGATCGATCCAACCTAACATCTAGTGCATTCATGTTGGTTCTAGTACGTACGACCACTCCCTGGAAGATGGATGAATGGATGGATGGCCAAAGCTAGCCCGTGTCTCACGGGAGCATAGTATGATGGAATTTTTGTGAAGCATCAGTACTAGCTAGCTTGTGGATGTCTCCTCCTGTTTTCTCTTTTATCCTCTGTCTCATTTTAGTTTACACTGCTAACTGCATGCTGCCGACTGTGCTAGTTGCTTCTGCTTTTTTAGAAACAACATGTTGCTGCTTTCATTTGTGGTCGTCACTCGTACTGCTTCTGCTTCTCTTTTGTTTCGTTGTCTTCTTTGTTTTGACATTATTCTTTGCCTCGCGAGAACAACAATTAGCATCTTTAGTCGGGGAGTTAACTTGTTCTTAACTGTGGCAGACCTAGAAGTTAGCAATTTTGGGCCTCGTATTTAGCATGGACCAGGCGAAAAAAATAAAAATTAAAAAATTAGTACTTTCAGTCCTGCAGTTAGCTTGTTGTTAACTGCCGTAATCCCTAACAGTTAGCTATTTCAATACCGGTAGTTAGCTTGATCCGGGAAAAACCAGGAAAAAACAAAAAAAAAGTGTCTTAAGTCAGGACAGTTAGCTTGGTCGTCATATGTTAGTTAGCTATTCTGGTCGGGCAGTTAGCTTGTTCATAGCAGTTAACTAGGTGTAATTAACTGTCACAATTTGTGGAGTTAACTTCTGATAAATTGCGGCAGTTATTGTGACACGTGCAAAAAATATTACTTTTTGCATATTCGGTCCAGCAGTTATTGTACTGTCACAATCTCGACAGTTAACAATTTCAATCCCGGCGGTTAGCTCGACCCACAAAATGAAAAAAAAAACTAGGTCTGAAAGTTAACTTGGTGTGCAATCCTGATAGATAGCCATTTCAGTCCTGCCGGTTAGCTCGGCCCGGAAAAAAAGGATGATTTTTTTTAGTATTTTTGGTCTAGCAGTTAACTAGGTATTAGCTGCCCCGCAGTTAGCTACTTCAGTCCTAGAAGTTAACATGAACTGGGAAAAAGAATAAAAAGAAAATAAAATAGTTTATTCAGTACAACAGTTAGCTTGCTCAGCATGGGGCAGTTAGGTATTCTGCTCAAGCAGTTAGCGTGTACAATAGCAGTTCGGGCAAGAAATGTCGAAAATGATCTTAGTTTTTAGAAAACTGCTCCTAAACCATAGAAAATCTGAGAATGTGTTATATATGCCAAAGTTCGGGCAAATCGGTAACTTTCTAACGGTATATCATATACATTGTATGGATAATAATTTTTTAAAAAATTCCTTTCACAAAAACATTGAAAACTCGTTTGATGGATTTTCAGTTTTTTTAGTTTTGTTTATAAACCGAATCGATTTTGGGAAAACGGTTAACATGAGTTTTTTTTTCCTTTTCGATATCTATCCAACGGTATATCGTATGCATCATTCCTTTGAATGGTTAAATAATTATGACTAACAAACAATGCGAAAAAAATGGTGCCAGAAATAGTCCGCCCGTCAGTTAACTTGTATAATACGCGCAGTTAGCTGTCTGTACTCAGGCAGTTAGGAAGGGTTCCTGAATAGCTTATTCAGGAATAGGTTGAAGAATCTATATATATATATATATATATATATATATATATATATATATAGGGCTGGACTATTCTGTTACCCATAACAGAATATTATTCTGTTACCCCCCTCCCCCTATAGGCGCGACGCGCACAACACCGTAGGATCCTCCCGACCCCAACGCGCCTTCTTCCACCGGAGGCTAGCGTCGTGGGCGAGCGAGCAACGGCGGCAGCCGGAGCTAGGGAGCCCGCGGCGCCGTGAGTGGTCGGCGACGGATCCGCTGCCGCCTCCTCCATCCTTTTGTCGCCGGATCCAGCAACGGGGTCGTGATCCCCACCTCCTGCCTCCCTCCGTTGCCGTATTCATCGACATGTCCGTGATCCCCGCCTCCTGCATCCCTCCATCGCCGGATCCATCATCGGGGTCATGATCCTCCTCCTGTCTCCCTCCGCCGCAGGATCCATCAACAGGGTCATGATCCCCGCCTCCTGCCTCCCTCCGTCGTCGGATCCATCGACGAGGCCGTCATCCCCGCCTCTTGCCTCCCTCCATCGCCGGATCCATCGACGGGGCTGTCATCCCCACCTCCTGCCTCCCTCCGTCGCCGGGGCTTCTTCTCCGGGGCAGTGATCCCTCCAAGGTGCTGCCTCAACGAACCTCTTCGCCAGACATCCACCACAAGCAGGAGTTGTGTCAATGGCGCCGCCTCCCAAGAACATGCCAGTAAGACGCCCACAAGAGGTAGAAGAAGTCAGTACACTGGAGGTAATGTCTGCTTCCCACGTTTGTGTCAGTCCATTAGTTCATCAGTCCTGCTATGAAGAAGAACCCAATGGTACATTGCAAATGCTTGCATCAGTTCATTGACACCCCTGTCACTTGATGCACAATTACGATGTCGAGGTTACTGTCAGTACATCTAATATGCTAGCTTCAGTACAAGTAAAAAAACTTAAACATATGCATCAGTCCAAGTAGATAGTGATAAGGTACAGCTCCCACTGAAAGTTGTATGTTGTTATTTCTAAGAGTACAAGTCATGTAGTTGCGTCAGTTCGAACGAGTAACAAAATTGTTACTGAAAAAAAATATAAAACTGCTACACAGTAAGTTCAATGATACATAAACTAGCAGTACTTGTAATGTAGATGCATTGATGCACGATTAGGATGTCGAGGTTACTGTTAGTACATCTAATATGATAGCTTCAGTTCAAGTAAAAAAACTTAAACATATGCATTAGTCCAAGTAGATAGTGATAAGCTTCAGCTCCCACTGAAAGTTGTATGTTGTTATTTCTAAGAGTACAAGTCATGTAGTTGCGTCAGTTCGAACGAGTAACAAAACTGTTACTGACAAAAAAATTGCTACATGGTAAGTTCAATGA
>NC_041381.1:284643429-284655418 GCF_002162155.2 Triticum dicoccoides | reverse complement strand
CTAATATGCTAGCTTCAGTTCAAGTAAAAAAAACTTAAACATATGCATCAGTCCAAGTAGATAGTGATAAGGTTCAGCTACCACTGAAAGTTGTATGTTGTTATTTCTAAGAGTACAAGTCATGTAGTTGCGTCAGTTCGAATGAGTAACAAAACTATTACTGAAAAAATATAAAATTGCTACACAGTAAGTTCAATGATACATAAACTAGCAGTACTTGTAATGTAGATGCATTGATGCACGATTAGGATGTCGAGGTTACTGTCAGTACATCTAATATGCTAGCTTCAGTTCAAGTAAAAAAACTTAAACATATGCATCAGTCCAAGTAGATAGTGATAAGAGAGTGCCACAGTTACACAGTAAGTTCAATGATACATAAACTAGGAGTACTTCTGGTGTAGTTGCATAAGTTATAGACGAATAAAAGAGAAGTCATGCATGAGTTCAATGTCCAGTTTACAAGCAGTGCTAAAAAACAGTACATCAGTGTTGAACATGAACGTTCATCAGTTCGACTGAAAATGAAACCAGATTAATCCCAAAACTATTGAATGTCATTTGCAGAAGCATGCAAGGCGGCGCACGCAGCAAGCATTTCATGAGCCAAACAGATATGGGGCACCACCTGGTTGGGTAACACCAGAAATACCACCTGGATATTTCAACAATACCGGCAGATTTGAAGATACACTGCAATCATCAGAAGCACGGACAGGTTCTTCTATACATCAAACACCAATATCTGGGAGTGCAAGCTTTGCCGCTGCTGGGTTGCAACAAGGCCAACAATATCACCAACAACAAATGTTTTCCTTCCCCAGCGCATGCAAAAAGCCAAGGACAGGAAGCCATGGATGGGTTGCAACAAGGCTTCCACTAGTCGCTCCATCAACATCAATCATCCGTGTTGCAAAACCGGTTGCGACGGGAAGACCAGGGCAAAGAGATAGAAATTTTGGCCACTCTAGCAGGTTCAAAAGTACAAGATATGAGCCATATAGACAGGAGCAACCTCACAATGAATCTGAGGGGAGACGGCCGTACAATGAGAGACGGAGATCTTCGTCAACGTTGCTCCCTCCAAGAGATGCATTGCTGCATGTGCCAAGGGTGACACCACCCGCGCCCATAAACTAGCGAGAACAACAAACACCAGAGGCAGCGCAGAGCTATACACATGTAAGTATCCATATAGAAAAAACATACAAGCACAGTCCATATCATGGTGCTGTGACCACCCCATCTAACATTTTCATAACTACGTTTTTGTTTGGTCACTGTTGCGTGCAACCACCTGACATTGAAGCTTACGTTCTGCCAAGGCTAGAGATGAGGTTTGAAACTTTCGAAGAAACAAAGAACTTCTACAATGTATATGCGAAGCACGCGGGTTTTGCTGTCAGGGAAGGTCCCAAGTTTAAGACCAGAGCCTACATTCATTGCACATGCCATGGAGTTTATGAATCAAAGGTGTCTGAAGCAAATAGACAGTGTAACAAGACGACATCCAGAACTAACTGCGGGGCTAAAATGAGGCTGAAGAAGGAAAAGGATGGAACATTTGTCGTAAAAGAGATAGTCTGGGAACACAACCACAGGCTACAGCTCACCGCAGAAATGCTTGTCTTCTTGCACTCCCACAAAAACTTTGACAAAACAATCTTGGAGTACGTCAAGTACCTGCAGTTCAAAGTCGTTGAACACGCGCAAATCATGAACATACTGGGCGGTGATGACCCTGGTAGCTACTTCCTCGAAATGAATGCCAAAGACCTGATTAACCTGTAAGTACAAACTTGTTCTCCTCCCATAAACCGCCTCCGTCTTTTTTCCTCTGTCAGTACAAACATATTACACAACGCATGACCTGACACCAGTTCAACATGCATTTTTCAATGAACTTTTAGTATGCAGGAAAGCAAAGAATTCAAGGATTGATGATGTGGACGATGTCCTAAAGACTGTCAGCTTCTTTAGGGAGATGAAAGCTATAAACAGGGAATTCTTCTGTGACATGCAACTCGATGAGTCCGACAGAGTTAAGAACATATTCTGGGCGAACGCAAACTGCCGAGGGGCGTATCAAGACTTCAGGGACTGCGTAACGTTTGACACAACATATAAGACAAACAAGTACCATATGCCACTTGGGGTGTTTGTCGGAACTAACAACCACTTACAGACTACATTCTTTGGTTTTGCCCTGATAAGAGATGAGGATGCAAATTCATTCAAGTGGTTGTTCAAGACATTTTTAAGGTGCATGAGAAGGAAGGCTCCTACATGCATCCCCACAGGTACAACCGCTAAAACCACCCTCAACCACCACCCCCCATCCAAAAAAGAAAAGGAAAATAATACAGTAAAAATGTTGTGTCAGTTCTATTGGTAGATATGCACAGCCATCTACTGACCACTCCGAGTCTATTTTCTCATTACCAGACCAGTGCCCGGCAATGGCTTTGGCGATCGTAGATGTTTTCAAGAACACAATACATAAGCTATGTCGCTGGCACATTATGAAGAAGTACAGGGAACACCTCGCGTACATGTATTACCTGCACAATGACTTTAAGGATTAATTCACATCAATTCTCAACTGGCCCCTCATGCCAACTGAGTTTGAGGATGCCTGGAAAAGACTCATGGATAAGTACAACCTCCACGATGATGCCACAATGGTGGGCATGTGGAACGAGCGTGAGAAATGGATATCAGCCTACTTCAAAGAAATTTTCTGCGCCAAAATGACATCCACACAGCAAAGTGAGAGCATGAACTATGTGCTCAAGAAGAACTATGTAAGTGAGAGACATAACCTACACCGGTTTGTCAGCCAGGTAAACTCCTGCGTCAAAACCAGGAGGCAGACAGAGAACCAGGAGACAATGGGTAACCGGGTATAGCTCTATCACTTGTCGTAAGACAAAAAATTACATGCTTACTAAACTAAAACTTTATTAGAAGTTTTTGATGCGAGAAAACTAACAATTTGGTTATCATTCTTGCATGTGCAGAAGGAACAAAACACGCTGACCTTCTATGGGTTTGACACCCAGATGGCAAAGTTGTACACACGAGCTGTGTACAGCGAGATCAGAAATAGGCTAAAACTAAGCACACTCTTCACGGCGACAGAGATGGAAGAGCCCACAAAGTACCTCGTGGGCTACAACCACCCGCAAAAACTGTCTATGTGGGCTCAGCACACATTCCAGGTGGTTGCAGACCTCGTGGGAGAAACATATGAGTGCGAGTGTAGGCTATGGGACCACATAGGTGGGGACTACAAAAAAGATGTTACATACTATACTACTTTTTTTTGCAAAGTTTTTGTTCAAATGAAATGACAAAAAACATGCACCTCTTCCAAAAACAATACAGGTCTTCTGCGTGCATGTCCTATGCATGATGCAGACAATTAAGGCTGCCAGCATTCCAGAGAAATACATCCTTAGGAGATACACCAAACGCCCGAACATCCAGCCAACATTTGGCAGAAATGACTTGAGGACAGTAGCGTCAAACAAGGCATCCCAATACTGCATGGAAAGCTCACTACTGACGCTGAACATGAGGGTGCACAGAAAAAGCTTGAGAAGCCAAGAGCAAATGGCGAGGTCGCGGGTCGTCATGAACAAACTTGAACAAGAACTCGACTCCATGCATTCTGCTGAAAATGGAGGTGTCGCGGACAATGAAGCCATTGAGCAGGATATTGCTACAATGTTATCCAAGACGAACCATCTGGGAGCTATTGACTCGTTTGACAACAAGGAAGAGGAGGAGCAGCAACCGGAGCTTGCCCATGTGCACACTCAAGAGCACCAACAAGCTCACATGCGAGATCATGAGCTTGATGGTGATGTAGGCGAACGACATGACAATAGCACATCCTACCAGCAGCAGCAGGAAAGGGTGATTAAACCACCCATATTCTCAAACACAAAGGGGAGGAAGAGCAAGACGCAAGCAGCGAAAGTTGCGAAAGCAGCAGCCAAAAAGCCACCACGCCCCATCAAGCGCGCGGAATTTGGCCTGGACGGCAAACCTTTCGGGATAAGGGCATGCGGATTCTGCAACGTCGTGAGCAACCATAACTACCGCACATGCCCACTCCGCACAGATGCCACTTTCAACAAGAACAAGCAGATTGGACCACCTAGCTTTCTACCAATGGAGACAACACACGTAACAGCTACACTTGCCGCAAGTGTGGGGGAGCTGACGGACATAATGCCCGCATGTGCAAAGTGGGCAAGGAGGTCAGTGGAGCTGAACAGAAACAGGGCAAGGTACAGAGTTCGAAGCAATCAAATGAAGACGATGAAGAAGAAGAGTTTGACGAGAATGACAGCCAATCAGACGAAGACAATGAAGATGACAGTGTTGGGGGCGAGGAAACTGAAACTGACGATGAAGCTGCCAAGGCTCAACCTAGAAAGAGCGCCGGCAAGGCACAACATTCGGGGACAGTTAGGAGAAGCTCAAGACTGAACAATACATAGTGGTTATCCTGCTGCGTCAACAAAAAAATAACCTTGTTGTCTTAGTTGCATCGGCACACAATGAGGAAGCATTTCAGAAACACTATCGTTACCAAAACTTATTTAGCTTTATCGTCGATTTCTTGATCAGTACTGTAGTTAAGATATAATTTCTGATTTGTGCCCGCTGGAGCAGTGACATTATTATGTAAACCATTTGATAATCATTTCGAATGCAGTCACAAATACGTTTGAAAAAACTTATCTGGATATCTCTGACGCAAAACGCTACTGTCAACCAGTAACTCAGCAAAAAATATGTCAAGGAAAAATTTAAACTCTTGTAGTACATCAGTACTGATAACTCTCAGTCGTCAGTACAAGGCAGAGTACACATTAGTACTGATATAATTTCTGATTTGTGCCCGCTAGAGCAGTGACATTATTATGTAAACCATTTGATAATCCTTTTGATTGCAGTCACAAATAAATTTGAAAAAACTTATCTCGATATATATGACGCAAACGCTACTGTCGACTAGTAACTCAGCAAAAAAATGTCAAGGAAAAATTTAAACTCTTGTAGTACATCAGTACTAATAATTCTCAGTCGTCAGTACAAAGGCATAGTAAAACAAACACACCTGTGAACGACTCAAAAAAACATCGTTTTGAAAAAACAAAGCTATGCCTGCTTCTGCCAGTCCCAATTCAGAAAGACCATCAGTACATAAAAATAATTACCTCAAGCAAAATGCGAATATAATACATCCTGTACTGATGAAAATCTAATTTATCTGTAAAAAGTACTCACAGATTATCTTGATATAAAAATTGTTTTAAAAAACATTAGCACCACACATAGTCTCACTGGTATTTGGTACGTTAAATTACACTTCAATCACCAGTCCAAGTACGACAGTAGAGGAGTTCAGACCTCCATCAACACCGACCCTGACACGTGCAAGTGGGATAAGCAGCTGACAAGTACAGCTTGACTATACGAATCAGTGCAACAGTAAAATGCCATCATCACCATCGCAGAGACGTGCAAGTGGGATTTAGCAGGTCATAAGTACAGCTTGACAAGACTAGTCAGTTCAACAGTAAAAACCATTTAACTTGGACGGTTAGTTCTTCCACGCCTCCACCCGCGCCACCCACTGAGCGGTTGCCACAAGGGCCTGCAAACGGTGACCCCACGCCACAACACCCACTACACCCACGCCCCCGACGAACCGCCTCCCACAAATCCCCGTCCACGCACTGCAAAAAAACCATTCTCTTCCATCTCTCCCTCGTTCCCATAAACCACCATTGCCGCTTCCATCTCCACTGCACACAAACCAAAAACTTCTCTCTCCCAAGCCCACAGTCGCCGAATGAAGGCGATGGCAGAGGAACCGTCTGCCAAGCGTCATCATGCCGAGACGTCGGACAAGAGCAGCAACCTCGTCGACATTCACGTCCCCAGCGAGAAGCGCGAGTACACAACAACCCTCAAAGGGGTTGAGCTCCACGGCAACAAACGCTGGAGATCGTCTGCACCAGCGTACCAGAAAAGGCCGACGAGGTGATCTCCAGGCTCTGGAGGAAGCTTGGCGGCAGGAGTCGTAGGATCGTCGGCGCTGGTGTGCACTACACCAACAAAGATGAACCTCCCCAGATGGCAGCAGTCCTGCAGTTGTGCGTCGACGAACTCTGCTTGGTGTACCACATCGCAGCGGCCACAAAATGGTGAGCAATCCTACTCATTTGTCCTGTATATGGTTTATCTGTTTTATTAGTACTGTATCCTGAAAATTTAATCAGACTTGTTTCCCAACTAGATGTACTAGTGTGGTTTGTGAAA
Organism: Triticum dicoccoides; assembly: GCF_002162155.2. Classification (NCBI taxonomy): domain Eukaryota; kingdom Viridiplantae; phylum Streptophyta; class Magnoliopsida; order Poales; family Poaceae; genus Triticum; species Triticum dicoccoides. Next base: position 284,649,076 of record NC_041381.1, on the reverse strand, counting down.
AGTGGATGCACTACTGCATTTTCTGAAGTAGATATACTATAAATGTACTTTTGAACCTGATGCACTGGATTACTATTTGGAAAATCTTGCGGAAGATTAAATTCTGAAGTTGATCGACTAGTGTATTTTCTGAAGTTGATCAAATAGAGTAGTCTATGTACTCGATGTATTAAAAAGATGTTTCTGAACTTGAAGTAGTGAAATATTTTCTGAATTTGATCTAATGCTATTTTCATAAGAAAATAAACTAAGGACTTGGTGAAGCACTGGTTATGTGTTATTATTCAACAAAAGTAGACTAAACTAGTACCAATGCAGAACATACAACATTGACTGAAACTATGTATAATCCAAAAAGAAGAATAACATGATGTACTTAATTTAATTTCAGAACTTTCTTTACTAGTTTTTGAAGTACATTCATCCATTGTTTATCCTACATAAACAACTACTTCATGGATTCATCGCTTGTAAAACAAAACAAAAATGAATAATTCAAACATCAAAGTAATGCTAATATTCAAAATGTCTCTCCCCTTGCAGGCCCAAGTGCCTGACCGAGATGCTGCAGCATGAGAAGTTGTTCACATTTGCCAGTTTCAGCATTGAAAGCAACAAAGAGAAGCTGAAGTTGTCCGGTATGGAGATCAACCCCAACAAGTTCATCGACATTCAGCGCAAGTGGAGAGTTCCATACACCGGAAAAGAGTACGACTCCCTGACTGATGTTGTAGCCAGCGTCGTCCATCCATTCTACAAAGGCATGAAGAAGAAGATCAACACGCAGGAAGACTACAAACTGTGGGGGGCCAGCCCGCTGCTAGACAACCTCATCGAGTACACAGGAGTAGATGCGTACGCCACGTACAAGTCATGGTTCATAATCGACTACATCACAGATGGTTCGGAATATGCGAAAGAGCGGGAGGCTGAAAACTACTAAGACCACCCCTACTGCCCCTTTACGGGATGAAGATACATTAGAGCCTGCCTTCGTTTTACTTCCGCTTGTGCTTGCCTTTTATCTTGTTGTTTCAAATTAGTAGTTTTCTCTGGTTGGGTTGAACCAGTATGATTATGTCGTGCTTGTCATGTTTGAAAAAGTTTAGTTATGTCATCAAGTGCAATGTTTTGCTTATCTCATTATATAAGTTTGGTTTGGTAGCTTCGTATGTTGTTAATCCATCATTTCAAAATTGAAAAGTAGCTTCTGAATTGAACATTGTCGCTGCTCTAAAGTACTAGTTATGATGCAACTAATCACACAACGTTGCTCCATGTCAGTACAACTCAGTACACTTGATCGGATAGTACATACTTACTACAATAAAAAATACAAAGAAGCATCAGTCCGTAAGCGCTACTATGAATGCACTATCAGTACAACTCAGTCTACACGCAAGTACCATAGTTCTGAAAATGACACCAGAAGACACTTGAGAATAATCACAAAAACAAACACAAAAAGAAGGCAAAAAACTCAAATGAAAAAGATTACACTCACACAAAACTGACAAGAACTAGAACAAAAAGTATCAGTCCAAGTTTCTGGTGGAGTCAAGTACTAGATTCAAACAAACAAAAAAACAAAAAAATTGACCGCCCAAGGTCAGGCGCAGGACCTGACAATGCTAGATACTTGAACTCGAGCTCATGGGTGAATCCCTAGTAATCCGCACAACGCAGGACCCCCCGACCAGGGCCCACAGGTCAGCGAGCGCCGTGTATAAGCGCTCAGGTAAGTGTTCACAGGAGTTCAACTGGTGAGCCTCGGCTGCGCATATAAACAGGTCTGGAGCCCCCTCGATTAGTGAGGTGGGACTAAACCCAGAGCGCACGCGCACGACGCACTGCACAAGCGCGCGGACGTGCTATCTAGGCCGAAAAACGGCCCAATAGCCTGCATCGTCAACAAAACACCCCACCAATAAGCCCAGGTATACAAACCAGAGGGCGGGACAAAAGAAATATAAACTACAAGAAAAATGTTTGTCAATTAACCTAAAAAGGAAAACATATGATACAAAAACAATGAACCTCTAAAAAGAACATAACTTAATAGCCTATTTGTTAAATGTACATAATTTAAAAAACCGAATTAAATATTACTTTCAAGTTCAACTACTAAAACTCAAAAAGTTCAAACATATAATGTTTGTCAATTATGCTAAATTTCTTATTTATAGAAAAACTGACAAGTTCAACTACTACAACTCAAAAAGTTCAAACATATAATGTTTGTCAATTATGCTAAATTTCTTATTTATATAAAATCTAACAAGTTCAACTACTAAAACTCAAAAAGTTCAAACATTATTTTAAAAACCGAATTAAATATTACTTTCAAGTTCAACTACTAAAACTCTAAAAGTTCAAACATATAATGTTTGTCAATTATGCTAAATTTCTTATTTATATAAAATCTGACAAGTTCAACTACTAAAATGCAAAAAGTTCAAATAGAATTTATTTGTCAATTCTGCTAAATTTCTTATTTATATAAAATTTGTCCACACCACAACGAACGATCTGGTCGTCAAATAATCTCAAACCCACACCCCCATCCAAAAAACAAAAAAAATCAATTCAAACATACATATGACATCAGTACTAAAACAGCAGGATCAGTCAGGCCACTCGCACCACTGTGACATCAAATTCCAAACCCGTGTGTTGTATGAAATTACAATTCAGTTCACACAGTACTAAACCATAAGCGCACTAAAATGAGAATACAAAAACTATAAAGGCGTAACTTAGGTTGGTACAGATGAAAAAAAATAAGTACAAGTTTTGAGCAACAACTCCCACGGCACTGAAAAAATGTTTTGAGATAAACTAGTGTATAAGACTTCAATGGAAAAACAATACTTAAACATCCACACAGAAAAATATCACAGAGCATACATCACATAAACAGTGCAAAATGCCATCATCACCACCGCAGAGACCCGCAAGTGGGATTTAACAGATCGTAAGTACAGCTTGACAAGACTAATCAGTGCAGCAGTAAAAGACATTTGTCTTGGACGGTTAATTCTTCCAGCCACCACCCGCGCCACCCACTGGGCGGTTGCCACGACGCACTACAAACGGCGACCCCCACGACCACTACACCCACGCCCCCGACGAACCGCCTCCCACACACCACTGTCGACGCACTGCAAAATACACCATTGTCTTCCATCTCTGCCTCATTCACAGAACCACCATTGCTGCTTCCATCTCCACTGCACACAAACCAAAAACTTCTATCTCCCAAGCCCACAGTCGCCAGAGGAAGGCGATGGCAGAGGAACCGTCCGCCAAGCGTCACCATGGCGAGACGTCGAACAAGAGCAACAACCTCGTCGACATTCACGTCCCGGCGAGAAGCACGAGTACACCAAAACGCTCAAAGGGGTTGAGCTCCGCGGCAAGGAGACGCTAGAGATCGTCTACACCAGCATACCAAACAAGGCCGATGAGGTGATGAGCAGGCTCAGGATGAAGGGCGGCGGCTTGTATCCGAGCTTCATCGGAGTTGATGTGGAGTACACCAACCAAGAAGAACCTCCACAGATGGTGGCAGTCCTGCAGTTGTGCATCGAGGAACTCTGCTTGGTATACCACATCGCAGCAGCCATAAGATGGTAACCCATACTACTGTTCATTCATCTGTTGTACTAGTACTACTCACTAAAAACTTAATTAAACTTGTTTCCCAACTAGATGAACTACTAAAGTTTATGAAGTGGATGCACGAGTACATGTTTCTCAAGTTACATGCATTTCTGAAACTGTGAAGTGGATTGTTTCACCAGATTAGTATCTGAAAAAAAGTTTATAGCATTCTGAACTTGATGCACCAAATTAATTTATGAACTTGATGTACTAGCATAGATTCTGATCTTGATGCACTAGTATAGTTTATAGAATTTATGTATTAAAAGATCTTTGGTGAAGTGGTATAGGTCCATATATTGATGCACATGTTTCTCAAATTAATTTATGAACTTGATATAGAATTAATGCACAAAGATGTATCAAGCACTTGTATAGGTCTTTTATTCAACAAAAAAGAAAACTAAACTTGAATCAAGCTGCACATATATCATTGACTCTGGTAAAATGATTCTTGAATTTGGTGAAGCATTTGGTGAAGCAATGAAGATAGCAAAAAAGAAAAAATAACACGGTGTAGTTGAATTTAATTTCAGGACTTTGTGTACTAGTTCCTGAACTACATTCATGCATGACTCATAATATATAAGCATCTACCTCATGGATTATCACTTGTAAAACAAAAAAAGCAGAAGAATTAAATTTCAAAAAAGAAGACTAATCTTTAAATGTGTGTCTCCCCCCTTGCAGGCCCAAGTGCCTCAAAGACTTCCTGCAGGAGGAGAAATTGTACACATTTGTCGGTTTCAGCATTGGAGGTGACAAGAAGATGCTGGAGAAGTCTGGTTTGGAAATCAACCCCAACAACTTCATCAATATGCAGCGCAAGTGGAAAGATCCAAAGACCACCAAATACTATGACTCCTTGGCTGATGTTGCAGGCGGCATCATCCACCCATTCTACAAAGGCATGAAGAAGAAGATGTACAGGGCGGACCACAAACTGTGGGGGACCAGCCCACTGCCAGACAACCTCATCACGTACGCAGGAATAGATGTGTACGCAACGTACAAGTCATGGAAGACAATCGAAAACATCGTGACAGGTTGGGATATTTCAAAAGAGCAGGAGGCTGACCCCTACTACCACTACAACTTCGCGGATGAGGATGCATGAAAGTCTGCATTCGTGTTGCTCGCGCTTCTGCCTGTCCTTAGTCTTGTTGTTTCAGATTTGTAGTTTGCTTTCGTTATGTTGAACCAGCTACCTTATGTTATGTGTGTCAGGGTTTGAACAAGTTTGCCTATGTCTATCAAGTACATCGTTTGCTTTGTCATCCAACAAGTTTGCTAGCTTCCTATTTTGTTGATCCATCATTTAAAGTTGAAGTAGGTTGAAGTTGAAACTTGATGGCTGCCACGCAGCACTAGTCATGGAGAAATAAAAATAACACATAAATATTTTCGCAAAAAAAACAGTGGCAGACTAACTAAGGACAAGAGCAAGTAGTAGCCTTGGACGCTCAGTACAGCGACATGAACGGTAGTACTTGTTGGGTTTCGTAGTAATTTCAAAAAATTTCCTACGCACACGCAAGATCATGTGATGCATAGCAACGAGGGGAGAGTGTTGTCTACGTACCCAACGCAGACCGACTGCGGAAGCGATGACACGACGTAGAGGAAGTAGTCGTACGTCTTCACGATCCAACCGATCAAGCACCGAAACTACGGCACCTCCGAGTTCGAGCACACGTTCAGCTCGATGACGATCCCCGGACTCCGATCCAGCAAAGTGTCGGGGAAGAGTTCCGTCAGCACGACGGTGTGGTGACGATCTTGATGAACTACAGCAGCAGGGCTTCGCCTAAACTCCGCTACAGTATTATCGAGGTATATGGTGGCAGGGGGCACCGCACACGGCTAAGGAATAGATCACGTGGATCAACTTGTGTCAACTTGTGTGTTTAGAGGTGCCCCTGCCTCCGTATATAAAGGAGCCAAGGGGGAAGGGGGCGCCGGCCAAGAGGGAGAGGCGCAGGAG
>NC_041381.1:284625126-284641432 GCF_002162155.2 Triticum dicoccoides | reverse complement strand
CTTTTAAAGAACTCCTTTAAAACACTCCTTTATGCTTTGCAGAAAAATTCTACATCATTTCTGATCAACAATATGTCACTCACATATACTAATCAGAAAGGCTGTAGTGCTCCCACTCACTTTATTGTAAATACAGGCTTCTCAAAAAGTCTGTATAAAACCATATGCTTTGATCAACTCATCAAAGCGTATATTCCAACTCCGAGAGGCTTGCACCAGTCCATAGATGGATCGCTGGAGCTTGCACATTTTGTTAGTACCTTTAGGATTGACAAAACCTTCTGGTTGCATCATATACAACTCTTCTTTAATAAATCCATTAAGGAATGCAGTTTTGTTTATCCATTTGCCAGATTTCATAAAATGCGGCAATTGCTAACATGATTCGGACAGACTTAAGCATAGATACGAGTGAGAAAATCTCATCGTAGTCAACACCTTAAACTTGTCGAAAACCTTTTTGCGACAATTCTAGCTTTGTAGACAGTAACATTACCATCAGCGTCAGTCTTCTTCTTAAAAATCCATTTATTCTCAATTGCTTGCCGATCATCGGGCAAGTCAACCAAAGTCCAAACTTTGTTCTAATACATGGATCATATCTCAGATTTCATGGCCTCAAACCATTTCGCGGAATCTGGGCTCATCATTGCTTCCTCATAGTTCGTAGGTTCATCATGGTCTAGTAACATGACTTCCAGAACATGATTACCGTACCACTCTGGTGCGGATCTTACTCTGGAAGACCTACGAGGTTTGGTAGTAACTTGATCTGAAGTTTGATGATCATCATCATTAACTTCCTCACTTATTGGTGTAGGAATCACTGGAACTGATTTCTGTGATGAACTACTTTCCAATAAGGGAGAAGGTATAATTACCTCATCAAGTTCTACTCTCCTCCCACTCACTTCTTTCGAGAGAAACTCCTTCTCTGGAAAGGATCCATTTTAGCAACGAATGTCTTGCCTTCGGATCTGTGATAGAAGGTGTACCCAACAATTTCCTTTGGGTATGAAGACGCACTTCTCCGATTTGGGTTCGAGCTTATCAGGAGAAACTTTTTCACATAAGCATCGCAGCCCCAAACTTTAAGAAACAACAGGTTAGGTTTACTGCTAAACCATAGTTCATACAGTGTCGTCTCAACGGATTTAGATGGTGCCCTATTTTAAAACGTGAATGCAGCTGTCTCTAATGCATAACCCCAAAACGATAGTGGTAAAGAGATATCATAGATCGCACCATATCAAATAAAGTGCGGTTACGACGTTCGGACACACCATAACGATGTGGTGTTCCAGGTGGCGTGAGCTGTGAAACTATTCCACATTGTTTTAATTGAAGACCAAACTCGTAACTCAAATATTTGTCTCCGCGATCAGATCGCAGAAACTTTATTTTCTTGTTACGATGATTTTTCCACTTCACTCTGAAATTCTTTGAACCTTTCAACTATTTCAGACTTATGTTTCATCAAGTAGATATACCCATATCTGCTCAAATCATCTTGTGAAGGTCAGAAAACAACGATGCTTGCCACGAGCATCAGCACTCATTGGATCGCATACATTGGTATGTATTATTTCCAATAAGTCAGTAGCTCGTTCCATTGTTCCGGAGAACGGAGTTTTAGTCATCTTGCCCAAAAGGCACAGTTCGCAAGTATCAAGTGATTCATAATCAAGTGATTCCAAAATTCCATCAGTATGGAGTTTCTTCATGCGCTTTACACCAATATGACCTAAACGGCAGTGCTACAAACAAGTTGCACTTATCATTATTAACTTTGCATCTTTTGGTTTCAATATTATGATTATGTGTATCACTACGATCGAGATCCAACAAACTATTTTCATTGGGTGTGTAACCATATAAGGTTCTATTCATGTAAACAGAACAACAATTTATTCTCTTACTTAAATGAATAATCGTATTACAATAAACATGATCAAATCATATTCATGCTCAACGCAAACACCAAATAACACTTATTTAGGTTCAACACTAATCCCGAAAGTATAGGGAGTGTGTGACGATGATCATATCAATCTTGGAACCACTTCCAACACACATCGTCACTTCACCCTTAACTAGTCTCTGTTTATTCTGCAACTCCCGTTTCGAGTTACTAATCTTAGCAACTGAACTAGTATCAAATACTGAGGGTTTGCGATAAACACTAGTAAAGTACACATCAATAACATGTATATCAAATATACTTATGTTCACTTTGCCATCCTTCTTATCCGCCAATCACTTGGGGTAGATCCGCTTCCAGTGACCAGTCCCTTTGTAGTAGAAACACTTAGTCTCAGGCTTAGGATCAGACTTGGGCTTCTTCACTTGAGCAGCAACTTGCTTGCTGTTCTTCTTGAAGTTCCCCTTCTTCCTTCTGCCCCTTTTCTTGAAACTAGTGGTCTTGTCTACCATCAACACTTGATGTTTTTCTCGATTTCTACCTTCGTCAATTTCCGCATTACGAAGAGCTTGGGAATCGTTTCCGTTATCCCTTGCATGTCATAGTTCATCACGAAGTTCTACTAACTTGGTGATGGTGACTAGAGAATTCTGTCAATCACTATCTTATCTGGAAGATTAACTCCCACTTGATTCAAGCGATTCTAGTACTCAGACAATCTGAGCACATGCTCACTAGTTGAGCGATTCTCCTCCATCTTTTAGCTATAGAACTTGTTGGATACTTCATATCTCTCAACTCGGGTATTTGCTTGAAATATTAGCTTCAACTCCTGGAACATCTCATATGGTCCATGACATTCAAAACGTCTTTGAAGTCCCGATTCTAAGCCGTTAAGCATGGTGCACTTAAACTATCAAGTAGTCATCATATTGAGCTAGCCAAACGTTCATAACGTCTGCATTTGCTCCTGCAATAGGTTCGTCACCTAGCGGTGCATTAAGGACATAATTCTTCTGTGCAGCAATGAGGATTTAACCTCGGATCACGGATCAAATCCGCAACATTGCTACTAACATTTTTCAACACAATTTTCTCTAGGAACATATCAAAATAAACACAGGGAAGCAACAACGCGAGCTATTGATCTACAACATGATTTGCAAAATACTACCAGGACTAAGTTCATGATAAATTTAAGTTCAATTTAATCATATTACTTAAGAACTCCCACTTAGATAGACATCCCTCTAATCCTCTAAGTGATCACGTGATCCAAATCAACTAAACCATGTCCGATCATCACGTGAGATGGAGTAGTTTCATCGGTGAACATCATTATGTTGATCATATCTACTATATGATTCACGCTCGACCTTTCGATCTCCGTGTTTCGAGGCCATATCTGCATATGCTAGGCTCGTCAAGTTTAACCTGAGTATTCTGCGTGTGCAAAACTGGCTTGTACCCGTTGTAGATGGACGTAGAGCTTATCACACCCGATCATCACGTGGTGTCTGGTCACGACGAACTTTGGCAACGGTGCATACTCAGGGAGAACACTTCTTGATAATTTAGTGAGAGATCATCTTATAATGCTACCGTCAATCAAAGCAAGATAAGATGCATAAAAGGATAAACATCACATGCAATCAATATAAGTGATATGATATGGCCGTCATCATCTTGTGCTTGTGATCTCCATCTCCGAAGCACCGTCATGATCACCATCGTCACCAGCGCGACACCTTGATCTCCATCGTAGCATCGTTGTCGTCTCGCCAATCTTATGCTTTCACGACTATCACTACCGTTTAGTAATAAAGTTAAGCATTACATCGCGATTGCATTGCATACAATAAAGCGACAACCATATGGCTCCTGCCAGTTGCCGATAACTTGGTTACAAAACATGATCATCTCATACAATAAAATTCAGCATCATGCCTTGACCATATCACATCACAACATGCCCTGCAAAAACAAGTTAGACGTCCTCTACTTTGTTGTTGCATTTTTTACGTGGCTGCTACGGGCTTAAGTAAGAACCAATCTCACCTACGCATCAAAACCACAACGATAGTTTGTCAAATAGACTCCGTTTTAACCTTCTCAAGGACCGGGCGTAGCCATACTCGGTTCAACTAAAGTTGGAGAGACAGTCGCCCGCAAGCCATCTATGTGCAAAGCACATCGAGGGAACCGGTCTCGCGTAAGCGTACGCGCAAGGTTGGTCCGGGTCGTCTCGTCCAACAATACCGCCGAACCAAAATATGACATGCTGGTAGGCAGTATGACTTGTATCGTCCACAACTCACTTGTGTTCTACTCGTGCATATAACATCAACATAAGTAACCTAGGCTCGGATGCCACTGTTGGGTTTCGTAGTAATTTCAAAAAAATTCCTACGCACACGCAAGATCATGTGATGCATAGCAACGAGGGGAGAGTGTTGTCTACGTACCCAACGCAGACCGACTGCGGAAGCGATGACACGACGTAGAGGAAGTAGTCGTACAAAGAAAGCAATAGCAACATACTAAACGATCAGGTGCTAAGCTAATGGAATGGGTCATGTCAATCAGATCATTCAACTAATGATGTGACCTCGTTACTCAAATAACAACTCATTGTTCATGGTCAGGAAACATAACCATCTTTGATTAACGAGCTAGTCAAGTAGAGGCATACTAGTGACACTTTGTTTGTCTATGTATTCACACATGTATTATGTTTCCGGTTAATACAATTCTAGCATGAATAATAAACATTTATCATGAAATAAGGAAATAAATAATAACTTTATTATTGCCTCTAGGGCATATTTCCTTCAGTACTATCACAGTAAACAATCAGTTTTTAGTTTCAGAAGAACACTAAAAAGACTAAGTTTTAGCCGAGGACAACATTCAGTACTAAAAGCATCATGCTAATAGTAGTTAGAAATTCACTAAGTACTGCAACAGGAAAAGCAAAGAAACACCGGTACGTATTTCCTAGTCACTAGCATGCTAGGACTGAAAGTTCTGGTACACTTGAACACACGGTACATTCATTCTACAAAATATAAAAAGGAATGGGAAGCTTCAGTTCACATTCCCTAAAACAGTGACACACTAAGAATAAAAGTAATAATACAGCTGAAATCTCAGTACACCTTAGTCTATACGGCAAGTGCTCTGATTATACCAAACATTGCCTGGAGAAGAACCACAGCCTAGAAAAAAGAAGGCCAAAACTAAATCAAAAATATATCAGTACGACAAAGGAGAAAAATCACAAGAAACACAACAGAAGACGTACTAGCCTCAAACAACACAAAAAATAAATAATTAATCAAAGTACTAGCACAATTAGTGCAACTTAGTTTATTCGGTAAGTGCTATGATGATACCAATTAATGCCTTGAGAAAGAAGTAGTTTTGAACTTAACAGGGATATCTCTTAAACGTAGCTAATTTAAACCAGTGCTTTAACTTTTACTATGAAGTTCAACTACTAAAGTTCAAGAAGTTCAAACAAAAATTTGGCACCAAATTTTAAAAGCCTTACGCTGAATGAGATTACAAATCAGTACTAACAGAACTATATCATAAGTACAAGAAAACAAGAGTATAGAAACTATAAAGGTCCAACTTAGGTTGGAATCAGATAAAAATAAAATAAATCTCACTTTCTCGGCAACAACTCATAAATACACTTGAAAAAAAGGTGTTTTCTGTTCAACTAGTATATAAGTCTTCAGTACAAAAAATAAAACTTAACCAAAACGAATTCCCGATGAAACATACACAAGTGAAACAGCTATTCAACCACACAATCATCATGGAAAAAAAGTTTGTTAAACATTGTGCCACACTTGAACACAACACAAAATATACTAGTTATTACATAGTACTCGACAAGACATCAAACACTACAAATAGAGCCTACAATGTTTTCAAGAGATATATCACACAACTATCCCATTTACTACGCAAATGATGACCATTTCTCCTATGCATCAAGAACCAAAGCCTGAACCTCCTTGGGAAGCTCCATCACCACAAGCTGGCTATTCTGGTTGAACACAACTCTATACACATCCTCAGCGTTCCAATCAACAATGCGTGGCTGCAAAACAATAAAACAAATTATCAAAAATCATGACACATAAAAAAAGGATACACAATAAGCCAAAAACAGAAAGTGAAAAGCTCAACAAGAACCCACATCATTATCTCGAATGTTCTCAATGATATTTTCACCATCATAGCATCCCACGTACTTCAGAGTATAATGGCCACATTCATTTTCCCCTTGAAGTGGAACCTTGACAAACGTTGGTTTCTTTGCAAATGGCTCCCAATTGGGCGGCTTGCTCGCATTGTACTGAGCATCACCATACACAACCTTCATTACTTTGACCAGTCTAGAAATCTGTTAAAAAACAAAAGAAACCACATAGTTTTAGGTCTTAGAAAAAGTAGAAACAAAGATGCAGAAAAATTAATCCAGTACAGATAATAAATGTCACTCACAATCTTCTTGTAGTCTTTATGATAGGTGTTCTTTGAAGGACGGCAGTTCTTCGGATAAGGTAAAGAGTCAAGGATGTCAACGCTACTTCGGTACCGATTCATGACATATAAGGAATAGTGGTTCACTTTCTTATCCTTTGCTAAAACCATAGGCTTGAATAGAGGCATCATGATCTAAAAACAAATGCCCAAAAAAGAGATGTCAAATATTCAAAATAAAAACCAGCATCACAACAAACAAATAAAACCAAAAATTAGCTAGTAGATCTCACAAGGTCGGCACTGATCAAGTCTTCCTTATCTTTAACATAGCTCTTGAAATCTCTCTCTACACTCTCCACATTAAACACTTTATTTTCATCACCATAAAACGAACAGTTAAGCACAACCTGCAAAAAAGCCAAAAGAGAAATAGACAGCGGAAAAGGATCAACAAGCAAAGTATTATTAAAACTCATAAAAACAATAGGCGGTCTTGTTCAACAAAAAGAAACCGATCTGATTGATTACCGTAATGAAATATGGACTCAGCAATATCCTTTCCCCAGATGCAAAATCAGCATTTCTCTCGGGATCTTGCTTCCAATCATCAATGAGGAAGTCCATTATATCACCCTCCATCATTTGCCCAGGTGAAAAAACTACCCAGATGCGATTCCGAGTGAAGCTAGTTACGCTTTCATCAAGCTGAGGTATCATTGAGAATGTATTCCTGCAGCACACACAAGAACAAAAAGAAGGAGAAGCAAGATAAGGCATTCATAACAGTTCAAGTTGTATAAAAAGAAACAGTTCAGGTCATATTTATCTAGCAGTTACAAACAACAGAAGAAAAAGAAGAGGGAAAATAATGAGAGATACTCACTCGGCATACTTCTCACGCCATTCATCACTAAGCAACAGATTATACAACTTGCGATCCTTGTCCAGGTGAGGGAATTTATGAGGGTGAAGCTGCTGCATAGGGGAGCAAAACTTTATAGGAGCTTTGGGCACATGCTTCATGCTTACAACATTGCCAGAATCCAAAGCAGGATCTTTCCTAGCACCACCAGCTCTACGAGCCACTATTCCAGCAAGGGGAGATAAACCTTTGGTACCAGCGCTCCTCGTGACTCTTCCAACGCCAGCAATCTTGTCAAACACATCATCATCGCTGTCTATCAATTCCACAATGGGATTCTTGGGTGTAGTAGGGCTCTCTGCACAAGCAACCGTAGAACCTCTCAGAGCTCCCAACCGCCCCTTCATAACACCAGATCTTATCTTTTCGGGAGAACGCCCCTGGCTAAGATCAATAGCTACGTGCTCGAGCTCCGAGAACTGGCTGCCAAAGAACCTCTAGTCATGCTCACCAAGATCCAGCCACTCACCTGAAAAAACAAAAACAAAAAAAGAAGAAGACCGCACAAAGGGTAAGTTCAAATACATATTTCATGACAGTACTAATAGAGAAGTACAAGCTACAAAAAATTACAAAAGTCCATGCACACGTACAGGGTTCGATGCCAAACAAACCCCGGAAGTCAACATCAAACACATCACTTGTTGCACATGTATACAACAAAGTCTTCCTAATGTCAAGAATGTCTTCATGGCTGTAATCGACCATTTCAATTACACCATCCTCCCGGCAATGATAGGTCTTGCATTTTTGTAGCATAAAGAATCCACAATCATGCATGTAAACAAAGGAAAAAACAAATATGGTACAACACAAATCCGAAAATACAGGAACAACATCCTCCCAGCAACAAAAACAACCAGCAAAAATCATTAAAAACGGATACTCACGTGTTTTCCTGCTGTGGCAACCGCACAAACTCGCAAGAGAAACCATCAATATGCACCAGCGAGAACGGTTTGTCCCTATCTACACTCGACTCCCTCCAAAGCTTCTTTATATTATCTGTCATATTCCTTAAGAATCTAACTGCATCACCCCAGGTTTCATCACAGAGTGAATCAAGACACTTGAAACGACGGAACCTCAAATTCAGAACAATCAAGCACCAATGCCCAGATTCTTCGCTAGGCTTCATGGTAGCCACAAATGATGGCGGATCAAATGTAGGGAAAAGAAGCTGGAAAAAAATGCAGAGGAAAAATGAATTTACCAAATCATAATGAAACAAAAAATTCAGCCTCCAAACAATAAAATAAAAGAGGGAAATTGAAATTCAGAAGTACAAACAAAAAATCAGATAATCATAAGAGTTTATATCCACCGCCCAAAATTGAGGAACAATCATATCAGTTCAATTTCCTTGCGACAATAAGTGCAGCTTTCAAAAAAGAAGCATGCATCATTCATAAGTACAGGTGTAAAAGCAGGCTAATCAAGTTCATTCCCCCACCTCCCAAAACTGCAAAGAAAACATGAAAGTTCTAGTTAATGAGTACAAAAAGTCCAAGTTCACCTACTTGGTCAAAACTATCAGCACCTGATCTCGTGAACCAATTTAGCACATTGGAATCAATATTTCCATCATGGATCTTGGTCTATTGTACAAAAAGAACAACAACAGTTAGAAAATTGGCAAAACAAGTTATCATCCTATTTACAAAAAAGCAAAATACTGACCGTCACCCATCTGGGAACTATCAACTTGTCAATGTCTCGGTACTTCTGACGTAGACAATATAAAACAACGTCAGCACTATCTGAGTTGAGCATGCCAGTGGGGACAAACGCTTTAGCAATAGAACCAACACTGGCATCACATTCTCTATTTTGAAACATCGGCTTGTGACTAGAAAAACACAAAAGATTACACGAATTAAAACTACTTCAACAACAACAATAATCATACGAGAGAAAGAAAAAGAGACAAAAATGGTACGGGCAAAATCCTAAACTAACCATTTAGTACGGTTCGTGCGCAACCTCGTAACAGCGAAGAAAAATGTATCAACCTTAACCACATTAGCACTTTCTGCTTGCAGAAAAAGAACAAAAATAATAAGTTCAACCACTACAAGAGAACATGTCCAAAATGCTAAAATTGAGAAGTACGCCTCATTTACAAGTCCTTACCTAGACTATCAGGGTTTGACGATGATGGTAGTTCCTGTGATGAGACCATTATGCCTCTAGTTTCAGGGTTTGACGATGGGACATCTTGAGAGGACACCAATATTGCTGCGCTTTCAGGGTCTGTAGAAAGAAAATCCTGGGACGACAAGAGCGCCTCCTGCGTCGAGGGGTCAGAAGAAATTGACAGAAGTAAATCATCATCCTCGGACGGCACCTCGTCCATGCTAGAAGCATCTTGCAATGCATCACCGTAATCAAGACCTCCATGCAGGAAATTCTCCGGCGGCAAATCTTCACAATCAGGAACATTTTCATTCCCAGCAATACCAACACCAGGCGATTTGGCATCAAGTATGCTGGCAGCGCCAGCATCCTCATCAGCAAATTTGTTACCAACATTGCGCCCACTACTCAATGGAACACCACGAGCATCATCTCCACCACTAAGGACAACCTCACGCTCAACATCAGTAATCTGACGAAAATAAAAATTCAGAAAAAGTGAATAATATGAACAAAACTAACAATAAAAAATAAGCTACCAAGAGGTGCACAGAAAAACAAACCTTGGAAGCATTCACAGCAACATCATCGATCTTGCTACTGCTAACATTCAAAGCAACATCACCAACGGGCAAACAAGGCTCATCGCCAACAAGAGGACCCTGATTCAAATGTAATGAGGCAAAAAAACAATGCTATTATGAGGAACAATAAACACAAGGAATTAAAACAATAGTAAGAAAAAAGGTAGCTACCCCCTTGCAAACTCTAAATGGTGTGTGATAGAAAAATGAACAAGCAAGACACATTGGTGCGCATGAAAATTCAAGCAAATATGAATAAACACAATAAAAATAAAAATAACCTTGCACATATCAGTGGATGGATCATTAACTCCATGGTCCACAGCAGCCTCAACATTATGACTGGTCTCCTGCATGAAAAGAAAAATTAATAAACGGATGTAGATCAGGAAGTTCAACTACAATACTGACAGCAGAACAACATAGTAAAAACATACAACAATGAGGACTGACTCACATCAACAAGAGGGTGCTGCAAGCCAACATCGTTCGTATGCTGATCAGAAACATTAGCCTCAGTACCATCATCAGCCCTGCTGTCGGTGCCAACAGCCTCATCCTGATCAATCTGCATGAAAGAAAATTATTAATAAATAGATGAAGATGAGGAAGTTCAACTATAACACTGACAGCAGAACAACAAAGTAAAAATTGCAAACACCGAGGACTGACTCACATCAACATCAGGACGCTCCAAGCCAACATCATTCATTTTGTGATCAGAAACATTAGCCTCAGTACCATCACCAGCCCTGTTGTCGGTGGCAGCAGCCTCATCCTGCTCAAACTGCTTGATAACAACATTTGCACTTTCTTCATATGGCTTGCAGCGAGAGTTTTGTGTAGTTCTGAAACGCTTCATGTTGTTCAACAGACGAACCGAGCTCTAAACTAGATCAGCGGCACCGTCACGCATATCACCAATTAAAATTCTCTCCATCTCAATGTAGTCAATAGCTTCCTCAGCATTAAATTGATGACCTTCGGGAAGGATACCATTGATACAGCTCAGACGCTCAGCTGTCATTGGGACCTTTTGCAGCTCAGAACACACATTACTTAAGATATGCTCAGCACGCTCCAACGCTGAAACAACAACATCAATACCAAAACCCTGCCTCTGTGAAGCACTAGCATTACTAGGGCCAGGGGGGACATAACCAGCACCCTCAACACCACGGCCATCCCTCAACTCATCGGGCAGAGATGAAAACTTCGGAACCTGAGATGACGGCATCTCCAGGACTGGCCGCTTATACACTCAGAAAAAAAAAACCTCCTCATGAGCTTTCCACTACAAACAGGGGGAAAAATAGTTAATCAATCAATGCAACACATAGGGAAAAATAAAACATGATATTAACAGATTTAAAATCAACACCACTAATAAACTTTAACTGTCATTGCCAATTTGTTAGTATTTACCAACAGGCCAGTTGAACAAAGTTATTCAGTTCAACCACACATGAAACAACAGTACTAAAAAACCGTACCTAAACCTCGCAAAGCTTAAGAAATGACAAAATCTAAACAGATAACTCTGCAGTACACATGTCCACTACAGCAAAAAATAGCTATACCTAAAATAAAAAAAGGTCTACAAGACACAAAAGAAATAAAACTCACCGGAAGCTTCCCAAACACCCAAGTCTTTGGATCTGCATTGCCTTTTTTTGTCAAATCTGCATCAACTAGATCAGAAAGCTTGGCAGGATCCATGAAACATATGCGAGGGACTCGCATGTCAGGCTCCGCAGTCTTGCCATGGATAAGGCAGTCAAGGTACATTAGTACAGGCCCTATGGCACAGCCTGTGATTGCCTTCCCCATGGTATCACCATCTTGGTACTTGGCAACAACCCTTCTAAGCTCATCAACCATCAGCTGGCAATAATCCATTTTAGCCATGTCCTCAAAGACGAGACCCTCAAACATTACTGCCTCTCTGGAAACACGCGGGGCAGAACCAGGCAACACAACCTTCATAAACACAATAATGAAGAACACTTTCAGAGCAAGGTCATCTTTGCTAGGATCCTTGACGAGCACCTTGAGCTTATTCCTCAAATCCTTTGTCTTGGTATCTTTGTTCCTGCTAATGTCAAGCTCCGATCTTAACTTCATCAGAGTGTTGTCATATCCGTCCTCTGACGGCCTTGGCGCAGAACGACCACCACGAGGGAAACCAAATAATTGATGTATACCATCGCTAGTGATGTGAAGCTTCTTATTAGCCTCACCCATGTCAAGAGTCATTGTATCAAAATCTATCCTCAGGTACAAAACTCCCATCAGAGGGCGGGAAATGTTAGACTTCATCCTCCACTTGAAGATAGAACCAAAACCAGATGCATGAACCCTAGCCACATGCTGACTCTCGAGCAATTTAGCACAAGCTTCAACCTCTCTCAATGAACATCGCACAGTTAAGTTCAATTTTTGTTGGTCACCTTCATCCAAGGCAACTTTTCCAGCATTGCCTCCCACCGGCTTGACCGGACTCATAACGCTAACAGGTTGTAAATGAAAATAAAGAAGCCACACCTTAAATAAATGAATATAGAAAACAAAACAAGCATATGAAGGCAAGTAAAAGAAAAGAAAAGATTGCACTAGTTCAACTATTAAAACAACATCAGTACCACCCTCAATTGATGCAAACAATGACCAGCCTCACCTGGCTACAATACCAGCCCAAACACAATTAAATCATTGCAAGTACAACTAGTAAGTCACATGCAGTACAAAACACATACCACTGCAAACAATGAATATAGAAAACAAAACAAGCATATGAAGGCAAGTAAAAAAATAAAAGTTTGCACAAGTTCAACTATTAAAACAACATTAGTACCACCCTCAATTGATGCAAACAATGACCAGCCTCACCTGGCCAGCATACCAGCCCAAACACAAATTAAAATCATTGCAAGTACAACTAGTAAGTCACATGCAGAACAAAACACATACCACTGCAAACAATGAATATAGAAAACAAAACAAGCATATGAGGGCAAGTAAAACAAAGAAAAGTTTGCACAAGTTCAACTATTAAAACAACATCAGTACCACCCTCAAATAGATGCAAACAATGACCAACCTCACCTGGCTAGCATACCAGCCCAAACACAATTAAATCATTGCAAGTACAACTAGTAAGTCACATGCGGTACAAAACACATACCACTGCAAATTCATCTTCTGAATCAACTTCAATATCATCTTCTTCAGATACAGCATCTTCAGCTTCGACACGAGCACGCTTCTTCACACCTTTGTTCACCTTTGTAGGATGAACTTTACGCTTCTTATTTTCTTTCAACAAAGACCGCTCTTGAAGAGGAGACGAAGAAGGCTTCTTATTTGTCAAACCTCGTGGACTCTGACGAACAGGGGAGCCACCAAGTTTGCTTGGACCAATTTTCACAACAACACTATCCGCATCAGCTTTGCTATTACCAGGTCGGGAACCAGCTTTCACACGTGGGCTATGCCTCTGTGTGCCATCAGGATTTCGATCTGACATCTTCCTCTTCAAAACAGCTTTCTTCTCCTTAACTGCATCACGATCAAACACTTGCGTCAAACGAGTTTGCATCAAGTTTGTCTTCACAGGCATGTCACTTCCATGAGATCCGGCATCAATAGTTGAAAAAGCCGCGTCACCACCTTCATCACCTACACATTTAGGAGCTTGAGCAACATCAACATCACTTTCTTGCACACAGGCAGCCTTTTAACGTCGTTCCAAATCCTTTCTCTTCTGGAAATCATACTTCTTCTTTCTTATCCTTTCATCCTCGAGCTGTAACTACATAGGAACATCCTCAGCCTGGGTAACAGGCTCAGTGCCATTAACACTTTGAGACTGAGTAACAGACAACTGCAAGCTGCCATCACCATCATCAGCGTTAAGAGAATACATTCCATCATTAATAACTTTAACAACATCAGCAATGTCCTCAGGAACACCATGGCTGTCATTAACTGCATAAACCAATAACATAAGCATGCACATATAAAATTAAAACACAACTAACATTGCAGACATAAGATAAATAAAGCGCATAGCATCAGACACAAACAAAAGGAACAACTGATGTAACTAAGCATATATATGTATTAAAGGCTGATAAAAAAAGAGCAAATATAAGGGAAACACCAGCAACATTCGCAAGTTCTTCTAGAGGATTTGGTGTCTCAAAAATAACATTCACAAGATCTTGAAAGCGTTCTGATTTGTCAGAATCAGGAGGCACAGGCACTCCAACATCTGCAACAACATCATAATTAGCAAAAAAGTACATGAACAAGCAATTAGTTCAACTATGTGAACACTACAAGTTCACCCAACAAAACAAATTTGAACCCACCACTGGCACACAGGCAGCCTTTTAACGCCGTTCCAACTCCTTTCTCTTCTGGAAATCATACTTCTTCTTTCTTATCCTTTCATCCTCGAGCTGTAACTGCATAGGAACATCCTCAGCCTGGGTAACAGGCTCAGTGCCATTAACACTTTGAGACTGAGTAACAGACAACTGCAAGCTGCCATCACCATCATCAACATTAAGAGAATACATTCCATCATTAATAACTTTAACAACATCAGCAATGTCCTCAGGAACACCATGGCTGTTATTAACTGCATAAACCAATAACATAAGCACACACATATAAAATTAAAACACAATTAACATTGCAGACATAAGATAAATAAAGCGCATAGCATCAGACACAAACAAAAGGAACAACTGATGTAACTAAGCATATATATGTATTAAAGGCTGATAAAAAAAGAGCAAATATAAGGGAAACACCAGCAACATTCGCAAGTTCTTCTAGAGGATTTGGTGTCTCAAAAATAACATTCACAAGATCTTGAAAGTGTTCTGATTTGTCAGAATCAGGAGGCACAGGCACTCCAACATCTGCAACAACATCATAATTAGCAAAAAAGTACATGAACAAGCAATCAGTTCAACTATGTGAACACTACAAGTTCACCCAACAAAACAAATTTGAACCCACCACTGGCATAACAAACTTCAGAAAAGACAACTCTTTCAACACCATACTAGTTCTTCACTGACTAGTACAACCTATTCAAATGCCAGGACAGAAGTTCAAACTACACATGGTGATAAGTACTACAACCCGTCTGCAGGTCGCATCAACTGCCAAAACCATACACACCATACATTCTAGGGCAAAATTAACAGATATCAAAATACATACAACTTATAAAGTCGATACGGCAACAACTGTACAACCTAAAAACCAGATCTGTTAAAACATCATCCAAAATACAGGGAAAATCACCTGCATTCAATTTGTCCGGACTGTATGATGTACCCATTGAGATCCACAGTCCTAAAATCTGCCGAACCAGATCTGCAAGACACATGAACAAAAATTAGGGCTCTGAACTATTTCAGAAACGAAGCACACCATACAAAAGCAAAACTCTTACCAGCAAACACAAAATCCGCCACGCAATCCAGTATCACTACCGCCAAACGCTCGTTCAATAGCAAAGAAACCCTAGCGAGTGCACCCTGGGATAGCAATAGAGCAATAGATTAGAAATAGAGAGAAAATTTGTACATAAGAGGACGCAAGCAAAGTCAATGGCAAAGCAAAAGGAACAAACAGAGCACCCGGACCTCCACCCCTGGGGTTGAACCCTCCGGCCGACGCTCCCGCGGTGAAACAGGAGTAGCAACTTCCCCTACGAGAAGAGAAGAAGAGGGGAACAAAGACGGAATCGATTAGGGGACGGGAGAGGAGCGGAACGGGGAAGATCGGAGGTTAAAAGGTGAGTGGGAGGGTTAAAAGGTGAGTGGGAGAAAACGGACGGCTAAAGCCCACAACCGTGGCGAAGCCCACTATCTCTGGGCAGTTACAAAAGATAATACCAAAAATAAAATACAATAAAAAAATTAATATAGAGGGAGAAAACAAACGGCTAAAGTACAAATAATAACTCACAACAGTACAATAAAAATTATCAAAAAAGTACAAATGAAAAAATAATTCATAATGATGCTGGTTTTTCCCCTAAAAAACAAGATAAGATAACGGGGGCAAGTCATGTTACGGACTCGCCTCCGCATGCGACGCCGCGGCATGCCGCGTCGTCGCCTGCTACGGCTCGTTCCTGGCTCGGCCTCGCCGGGCCTCCCCAACCCCGGCTCGGCCTCGCGCTAACGCGGTAGTGCGCTCGTTTGACAGGCGCAG
>NC_041381.1:284608260-284620126 GCF_002162155.2 Triticum dicoccoides | reverse complement strand
CCTGGCGCTAACGCGGCAGTGCTCGTTTGACAGGTGCAGTGTTGTTATTCTGTCCCCCCCCCCTACACGCACCCACACACACCCCTAAGATAGATAATGGGGAAAAGTCCATTCAAGGAAGATGGGTCCAAGTGACTAGTGGAGTCAAGTACTAGATTCAAACAAACAAAAAAAGAAAAGAAAAAAATTTGACCGCCCAAGGACAAAAAAGTACCAGTCCAAGTAACTGGTGTAGTCAAGTATTAGATTCAAACAACAAAAAAATGAAAAAATTGACCGCCCAAGGACAGGCGCAGACCCTGGCAATGCTAGATACTTGAACTCGAGCCCATGGGCGAATCCCTAGTAATCCGCACAAACGCAGGACCTGCCATCCAGGACCCACGGGTCAAGAGAGAGAGAGAGAGAGAGAGCATAGTGTATAACCGCTCTGGTAAGTGTTCAAAGGAGTTCGACTGGTGAGCATCAGTTGCACTTATAAATAGGTCTAGAACCCCCTCGACTAGAGAGGTGGGACTAAACCCATAGCGCACGCACATGCCGTGCTGCACAGCCGCGCGGGACGAGCTATCCGGGCCGAAAACAATGACCCAGGCCGATGGCCCAACACAGTACTTCGCCCCATTACAAAAATCCAGCAGATCACACACGACATAAAAACAAAATGCAGATAATTTTTTAAAAACCTCACAAGAAAAATCAGTTAATAAACAAAAATATTGTAAAAAGTTTAAACACATATTAATGGTAAGAAGTAAAAAAATAAAAAATATATAAGATTGTAAATAAAAATTTCAGAAACGAATTTATAAAAAGTTCAACTACTACAACTCATAAGGTTCAAGTACAAAAAAATAGTACTGTGCAGCGAAGATTAAAAATTTTAATTTTAAAAAAATACTAAAACTATCATTATTCAACTATAAAAAAGAAAAAATGTGCTCCAAAATTCATGTAAAAAAGTAAGAAAAAAATGTTATACAACAAACAAATTTGATTGGTAATTGACAACCTAAAATAGATCAGTACTATCATTAACAGAATGTAAGTTCAGCAAACTCAATAACAAAAGGGGGTTCTAAAAACATCATCAGCGTATAGCACCGTCTGCGAGTTATGAACATGAAAATATACCAGTCAAAACAAAGGATGCCCATCAGTTCAAGAATTGTTCCAGTGCTAATATAAAGAATGTATAAATAAAACAGTTATACTTGAGCAGAACAATAGGAAAAACATTACATAACATGTTTCAAATCATTCTGATAATACCATACAATTCAACCATCTCACATGCAAATGTTTTAAAAGAAAAAATACTGCAACATAATCAACCACACACAAATCTCACAACCGGCGTCATTTGCCACAATTAAGCCTACATCACATAAATTCTGAACGTCAGAGAGTCGTCTTCTCTGGAGAACATAACCATAACCACATCACCATCCTCAAATCCAGACTCTGCCACAAACTACTTCCACCCAGTAGTTAGGTTGATGCAACCGTCAAAGTCGATGTGGTAGGCAACATCCATCAACTGATGCCCATTCTTGTCTGAAGTCTCCATCTTCAGAACACCGGAACTAGGAGCAAACAATCCTGATCCTGGGTGACATTTTCTGCAAATGGGCATGGGAGTACAAAACAAATTGAACATCTGACATAACTGAATTTTTACACAGATATAGGAACGATTTGCATAACAAACTAAAATGAAAAAAATCTGAACCAAAACAATAACACAAAACTAACTAGACATGTGAACTGACTAAACTGAAGAAATATACATATCAATACACCTATAGCAAAAACATTTATTCATAAACAGATCAAGGATTATACAAAAATGGATAAAATACTGTTAAGTAATGAACAAATACACACAGAAATCCCTACTGTTAAATTCTGACAAAACCAAATTAAAAAAATATAGACAAACTATTCATAAGACAAAACTGCAGATCCAGTCCATGGGATTCAAACAGAGACCAACAAAAAAGTAGAAAAGAAAATGAATAGAAACACATACCCATGATTCCTTCAAGTCACCATCCGTCAGGCGACAAACATAGGGTGTACGAAACCCATGGTTGTTGTACAGCAGGCAAGAAAGTTGCCCACGGCGCTGAGTCTGAGTGAGCTCCAAACCAGACTCATACACATAGTCGTCAGCTATGCGCGCCATCTTTGCCAGGCATCCGCATGAACAATCCTCCATGGAACACACAGGAACAGAGAAAAAGGCAACGAAGAGAAGAGGAAGGAACCTAGATCTGATTCTGGAAGAAGGAAGAAAAAGGAGGGGGAAGACTTGGCCACACACCACACATAGATGGATAGAGTTATAGTCAGGGAGACTCACAGATTATAAAAATAATAAATAGGCAGGTGGGAAGCCAGCTAGTAGGAAATAGTTATTACACAAGCCATGCAACATTTGACCGCAAATCAGTTCAACTTCAGATAAACAAGCAGTTCAAAGGTGCACATGTCGAACATATGCAGACAAACCAACACATTCAGAGACAAAACAGTTGAATTCATTTAGTCATTCAAACATCTGCCCCCTCACAACAAAAATCTTAAAAACATAATATTCACTACTTCAGTCATAACGATCAAAGAAACGACGCCATTTGGCCCTGGTGGATGGATGTGGAGTCGTGGCTGCTATCGCCCTAGCCCAACTAATGATCTGAATATGATTCCTTCCCCTGCCCTCTAGGAAAAGAAGCTCCAATTCATTGGAGTTGCATGTATCCATCACCTCACGCGCAAGCCGTCTGTTGAACTCTGCCTCCAGTTCCTCCTCGGCAGCACGTCGCGCCATCTGCCTGCACCTGCGCCTCCTCGTCCTCTGCTCCGCTACTATAGCCCTCACATCTATGGCGTCCCCCTCCTCCTTTGTGAACTCTCCTAGCTCAGGATCCATCTCGCTTTTCTTTGGTTGCAGCTCGTAGAATGAAACTGACGGAGGGCACGGGCTTTATGATCAAAGTGCAGAGCTATCGGTGCGAATCCAGTCCCAATGTCAATGCACAGTAATACAACTTTGACACGCAGCAGTCCAACTACACATACGGCAGCAATTCAAACAACACTGAAAAACACGCAACTTAATTACACAGTTTGACCAGATTACAAGAAATCACAGCATACAGTCAGCCGCCATACACCACCTCCGCCAACGACAAAATAACATGGGAATCCGGGGTAGAAACAACTCAAAGAAGCAAAATTGACAACGCAAATCTTTTCATACAATCCTCATATCTCTCCCTGCAACGCTAATTCGAAAGTAAAACAACAGAAAAAGAAGAACATATTTCCATGGCGGGCGTGGAAAACGACCAAGAACACCAAAACTTGTAATCATAAATTACAGATGAAATTAATCTCCAAAAACTCTAACAAAATTAATCTCCAAAAACTCTAACATACCGATAATTCTCACATCAAAAACAACAAACACGACATAAATTGAGGCCCACGAACACCACAGTAAACACCGACGCCCAAAACATGTCTGCCGCCAAAATGCCCACACCGTCACCTCCGGTGACTACAGATCGCAAAACACATCCAGCTGAGCGTGCGCACGTGCAGAACCCCTTACATGTCTCCTCTAGCAACGAATGGCCCGCAACATCGCGCCGGAGAATGACCGGAAGCTCCACGTTGCATCCCCTGTTTCCGTCCGTCGTGCACGTAGGAAGATCAATTCAGGTGGAACACCACGTCAGTCCAAACTGTGAACCACGTCAGTTCAGAGAAGGTAACAGAATAATATTCTGTTACGCATAACAGAATAGCCCAGATGTATATATATGTGTGTGTGTGTGTGTGTGTGTGTATGTGTGTGTGTGTGTGTGTGTGTGTGTGTCATAAACCTCGCTCCATGTGGGGACTTTCTGGTTCCCGAGGCAGGTGCAACCTCAAAGTTGTGCATTGGTATTCAAACATCATACGATACCTTGAAGGTTGTGGTGTCCCTATATATAGGAACTCACTTGCGTGCGGCGGTTCCTTCTATGGGCCCGCGAGGTCGTCCTCCATCACTTTGACCCAACGAGAGAAAGACACATTTGACGAACAAGGATGATTAATTCTTTTAGGGTTGTGTTAAGGTAGGAGTATATATAGTACGTGTCGAAGGGGAGATGGGACCAACATATACTAGGTGTCACACATGAACCTCACTTTGTGTGGGGACTTTGCGGTTTTTGAGGCAAATGCCACATCAAAGGTTGTGCATTAGGTATTCAAAACATCACAACCACACACCTCTCCATATATATGTTTTGGCACACATGCAAGCGATGGTGGTTGTCCTGTGGCACTAACTCACGTGGTTATCGACGATGCTTCCATCTGCCGGCCCGCTTGGTCCATCACTTTCACCGACAATGAGAGAGGTTAATTATTTTGACTTAGGGGGAGGTTAATTTTTTTATTTTGTCTCGCGATACAGGAGACATTACATATATAATAACGCATGTGTACACATGAATCCATCCCGCTGGATCGAAGGGGGGGGCGGGCGAGCACACAACACATCACGAACCTCTTGCTCTGTGTGGGGACCTGTGCAATTTTGAACGCATGCACCACATCAATGTTGTGCATTAGGTATTAATTCAACACATATGCATGCATCACGCACCTTGATAAATATGTTTTTGACACATGCATGCAATGTTTGTCTTCGCACACTCTCACTCACTTGGTTATATATGGGCGACAAGCCTATATATATATTTGTGGGCCACGTAGACGTCCATCATTTCGACCGAAGACGAGAAAGGTTACCAGGGTGGATTCTTCTTCTCTGGTTTGTGTTACCGTATAGTAGGTCGATCATTCTAGGCCTAATTAAGTTTGAGCGCATGCATGCTGCGCATCATGAACCCTCGATCAGTGTGGGGATTTTATGGTTCCAAAGCATGGTGCCACATCAAATTTGCGCATTGCATATTCAAACACCACACACACCACTTCCATATACATAATTGGGCCACATGCACAGAGTGCGTTTTGTCTTCGGACAGTACTCCCTCGCGAGTTTATCGACAACAAACTAGCCCATTTTGCGGGGCCGCATGGACGTCCATCACTTTGACCAACAACGAGCGAGAGAGGTTGTACGATCAAGTTGGATTATGGTTGGTCCGTGTTACAACATGTCTTGGTGAGATGCCCTCCCCCGACATGTGTGTGTGGGGGGGGGGGGTACTTCGCACTACTCGCAACCTCCGTCGGGTCGGGAAAGTACGATTATTTTGCGAGGCACATGTGCCACATCAAAGTTGGCCTCTATACATCCCTATGAGTAGTTGCTATCAATTTTGTGAAGTTTTGTTGACAAAAATTTTGTGGACTAAAAATTTCAGAATTTTCTTCATAGGAAAAAGATGAATATCTTTAGGAAGTTTGCTTCCAAGAAGAACTCCAAGGGGGTTATTGGGCTGTCATTTGACAATGATCTTCATACCTTGAGGTTCGCGGAACTATGACCGTGTTAGTGGCCGGACAATGATTTCATGGGAGAGGCCGGAATCCTCCAAGAGTTCAACCAATATGCTGCTAATGCCGGCCTCACCAACTTCATCGCAGCTGAATGTGAACAGTATCATCTCCTCACAAATTCCTTTGTGAAAAACTTTCATTTTAATTCTAGGAATAATCCCCCTGAGGTGTCATTTAATTTATATGCTGAAAACCGCCAGATCCCACTTACTGAATTTTGTGACATATGCATGCTTCCTTCTGATGGGGGTTTGGTAGAGCCTAGGCCCTTAGAGTTTGATGGTTTTTACCGTACTCTGACAGTGGGGGGTGAGAGAGGAGTATCGGGCACCACTGCCACTAGCTTGCAGTTTCCTGCCGTGCATTATTTTGCTTTATTTATTGCAAAGTGCTTTCTAGCGACTGAGAAGGTAGGTTCACTTAGCGCCCCAGACTTTGCTGTTTTGCGTCGCGCACTTTATGGCGACAACACTTTTAGCTTCGGAGCTATTGTGGCACGTCGCCTTCACCTTAACAGATCAAGGGTAAAATACATGGGGTCATTTAAGCTACTCGTTTGGCGACTCACTTCAATGTGCAGATACGCCAACATGATCACCCCTTGCCCAGGTTTACCTAGACAGAGCATCTATGAAGGACCATCAGTTTCTTGTTGTCGATTGTCCTGATCTTGACTTGCCTTACAATTTAGTTTTTAGTGAGGACACTCGTGATGTTATCGCCTTGCCTACACCTGCTTTGTTTGATTATGTTGCCAGGAATGGATACAGAGTTATGCCTAAGGACATTGTCGTTTACCGGAACAACTTGGCGGCAGCACAAGCGGAGCCCCAGCAGTGGGAGCCTATGGTGCCTGCTCCCCAACACTTCAACATTGGACCTCACAGCTTCTACGACTCGTGATTACCAAGCTAGGCCAAAAGCCTAAGCTTGGGGGAGTACGTATTCCCACCGACATTACATTCATGTTCACACATTTCATTCCAGTTGTCGGTGTCCACACTTTTTCATTGTATCATCCATGCTAAAATTATTTTTCTCGCTTTCTTCTTATGTGTTTCAAAAACTTTGAGAAAATCCAAAAATATGTTTCTTGCTTCCTTTTGATTTTTCTTTCTAGTTTAAATTATTGTAGCACTAAAAATCAAACCCAAAAATATTTCCTTGTTCTTCTTTTACTTGTTGGGAGCTTTCCCGTGTAAATAGTTTTTTTTAATTTTTTATTTTCCCTTTTTAATTTGCTTGCTTTCGAAAAAAACAAAAACTCCAAAAATATTTCAATGTGTTTCTTTGAACTTCTTTTTCTTTTATCGAGTCATACCGAGGAGAAGACCACGATGAAAATGTTGAGTGGCTCCCATTTGTATTGTTGATCTAACAAAGAGCCTGTATTACCTTGTCTTCTCCTCTTGAATAAAATGTTTGCAAATTCTAGCTTAGTCCACGACACTCTTGCACTATTATTATTTCCAATCGTTCGGCCGTGCAAGTGAAAGGCAATGGTGAGGATATTAGATGAACTGGCCGTGGCAGAGAGAAACGGGTATGAACTCGACTTGTTCTGTTTTTGTAAATATGTTTAACCTAGTATCCATGCTTCAGCCTATTATGATCTAACATGTTTGCAATCACAATTAGAGATTAGAGTTTCTCATGCCATGCTTAAGTAGCTAGAAGTTAATAATGACTTATCTTGGATATCAACCTTGCGTTAAAATGATTGTGATCTAGTATGATGATATGGTATCCTCCTCTGAATGTTCGAGTGGCTTGACTTGGCACATGTTCATGCATGTAGTTGAATCAAATCCAACATAGCCTCTATGATATTTATGTTCATGGTGTTCATATCCTACTCATGCTAGTTTCCAATGTTACTTATGCATAATGCATGTTCATGACCGTTGTTGCTCTCTAGCTAGCTGCTTCTCAACCTATCTGCTAGTCTTCGCCTGTACTAAGTGGGAACTCTGTTTGTACATCAAAAACCTGAAATCAAAGTTATTCCAGAAGAGTCCACCATACCTACCTATATGCGGTATTACCCTGCCGTCCTAAGTAAATTTGCATGTGCCACCTCTAAAAACTTCAAATAAATATCCTTTTTGTGTGCCTAGATCGTTCATGAAACGACAGGAGGTAGTCGGTATCTTCCATGCTAACCGGGTTATTCTCAGGTCGAGTGTTTATTCACTCGCCATCGCACGAGAAAAGGGCGGTAGTAGGGATGCCCAGTCCCAAATTGTAAAAAGAAAAGAGCTTACAAATAATCAAACAAAAACTCCCAATGGAGTCATAACCTTTACATTTCCGCTTGGGAACCGCCACTAGCGTGCTTAGCATGGAAGATATTGATAAGTGATGGCCGTGAAGTAAATGAGAAGGGTGCATGTCTCAAAATATCATTTACCTTTGTTTTAAAAACTTGAGCTCTGGCACCTCTCCAAATCACTGCTTCCCTCTACGAAGGGACTATCTATTTACTTTTATGTTGTGTCATAACCTTCTCAAATAAGAGCCAGAACCTGAGAGCACTGCTGTCATGCTGATGCACTGTGTATAGCTAATGTTGGGTGCATCATGACTGGATCTTTTCTACCATGAATTACATTGTTTAGTCGCTGCTTGAACTTTGGGGGTGCTCTGCATTTATGTTTTGCAGTCTCAGAAAGGGCTAGCGAGATATCACTATTGTCATATTATATCATGGTTGTTTTGACAACGTGTTGCTATTTGAGATATCTTATTATTGCTCTCTAGTTGATTATGTCATTCATATGAGTTAATATAATTTTTAAGAGTTATTGTTGACATGGTTAGTTATGATCTTTGCTGAAAACTTGGGTGTTGTTTAAGCTTATTTATGAAACAAGAGCAAAAGAGTTCGTAAAAGTTTTTCTTTTTCACTTTCAGTTTATCAACTGAATTGCTTGAGGACAAGCAAAGGTTTAAGCTTGGGGGAGTTGATACGTCTCCAATATCTACTTTTCCTAATGCTTTTCCTTTTGTTTTGGACTCTAATTTGCATGATTTGAATGAAACTAACCCCGGACTGACGTTGTTTTCAGCAGAACTACCATGGTGTTATTTTTGTGCAGAAATAAAAGTTCTCGCAATGGAACAAAACTTTGCGAGGAATTATTATATCAAATAAGAGAATTTTTGGAGCCAGGAGGGACCTGGGGGGGCACCTGGGTGGGCACAACCCACCAGGGCGCGCCAGCCCCCCAAGCGCGCCCTGGTGGGTGCTTCCCACCTGGTGGCCCCGCTGACCCTCAAACCGACGCTATAAAATCCCATATTTCTAGACAAAACCAGGGAGAATGAATTATCATGTTTCACGAGACGGAGCCACCACCAAGCCCTGTTCTCCCTCGGGAAGGCAGATCTGGAGTCCGTTTGGGGCTCCAGAGAGGGGGATCTTCGATCTTCGTCATCACCAACACATCTCCATCGCCAATTCCATAATGCTGCCCACTGGGCGTGAGTAATTCCTTCGTAGGCTCGCTGGTTGGTGAGGAGTTGGATGCGATTCATCATGAATCAAGTTAGTTTTGTTAGGGCTTGATCCATAGTATCCACTATGTTCTGAGATTGATGTTGCTATGACTTTGCCATGCTTAATGCTTGCCACTTTGGGCCCAAGTGCCATGATTTCAGACCTGGACCGTTTATGTTATCACCATTATATCCATGTTCTAGATCTGATCTTGCAAGTTATAGTCACCTACTATGTGTTATGATCCGGCAACCCCGGAGTGACAATAGTCGGGACCACTCCCAGTGATGACCGTAGTTTGAGGAGTTCATGTATTCACCGTGTGTTAATGCTTTGTTCCGGTTCTCTATTAAAAGGAGGCCTTAATATCCCTTAGTTTCCAATAGGACCCCGCTGCCACGGGAGGGTAGGACAAAAGGTGTCATGCAAGTTCTTTCCATAAGCACGTATGACTATTTACGGAATACATGCCTACATTATATTTATGAACTGGAGCTAGTGTTGTATCGCCCTAGGTTATAATTGTCTCATGATGAATATCATCCAACGAGTCACCGATCCAATGCCTACAAATTTATCATATATTGTTCGTGCTAAGTTACTACTGTTGCTACTGCTACCGTTACTGCTTCAATATCACTACTATCATTGTTATTGTTACCGTCACTACTGCTGCTATCATCAAAACTATCATACTACTATGCTACTAATCACTTTGTTGCAGATAATTAATCTCCAAGTGTGGTTGAACTGACAACTCAGCTGCTAATACCTTCAAATATTCTTTGGCTCCCCATGTGTAGAATCTATAAATTTGGGTTGAATACTCTACCCTCGAAAAGTGTTGTGATCCCCTATACTTGTGGGTTATCAAGACCTTTTTCTGGCGCCGTTGCCGAGGAGCATAGCTATACTTGTTGAGTCACTTGGGATTATTATCATATTATCACTATGAAGAATCTGAAGGATGCTAAGACTACGATTTTTTCCTCAAAGACGAGGGGAGGTAAGGAACTGCCATCCAGTTCTGCTTTAGATTCAACTTCTGTTATAAGTAAGCCTGCAACTCCACAACATGCTATTAATTCTGATATGTCGCAAGTTATTGATGATGCTACTTCTGCTATGAATACTACTCATGATGATGCTAGTACCTTGCTTGATGATGATGTGCCACTAGGTGAATTTCTTGATGAACAAATTGCTAGAGTAAGAAAACATGATACTGTTGAATCTGATGATTAACTTGAAACTGAAAATACTGAAACACCTACTAGAACTAGCCCTCCTAGATATGAATTGCCAAAGGTACCGGAGTTTGAAGGAAATATGCCCTAGAGGCAATAATAAAGTTATTATTTATTTCCTCATATCATGATAAATGTTTATTATTCATGCTAGAATTGTATTAACCGGAAACATATATGATACATGTGTGAATACATAGACAAACTTAATGTCACTAGTATGCCTCTACTTGACTAGCTCATTAATCAAAGATAGTTATGTTTCCTAACCATAGACATGTGTTGTCATTTGATTAACGGGATCACATCATTAGGAGAATGAT
Organism: Triticum dicoccoides; assembly: GCF_002162155.2. Taxonomy (NCBI): domain Eukaryota; kingdom Viridiplantae; phylum Streptophyta; class Magnoliopsida; order Poales; family Poaceae; genus Triticum; species Triticum dicoccoides. Next base: position 284,609,528 of record NC_041381.1, on the reverse strand, counting down.
GTGATTGACTTTACCCATTCCGTTAGCTTAGCACTTGATCGTTTAGTATCTTGCTATTGCTTTCTTCATGACTTATACAAGTTCCTACAACTATGAGATTATGCAACTCCCGTTTACCAGAGGAACACTTTGTGTGCTACCAAACGTCACAACATAACTGGATGATTATAAAGGAGCTCTACAGGTGTCTCCAAAGGTACATGTTGAGTTGGCGTATTTCAAGATTAGGTTTTGTCACTCCGATTGTCGGAGAGGTATCTCTGGGCCCTCTCGGTAATGCACATCACTATAAGCCTTGCAAGCAATGTAGATAATGAGTTAGTTACGGAATGATGCATTACGTAACGAGTAAAGAGACTTGCTGGTAACGAGATTGAACTAGGTATTAGGATACCGACGATCGAATCTCGGGCAAGTAACATACCGATGACAAAGGGAACAATGTATGTTGTTATGAGGTTTGACCGATAAAGATCTTCGTAGAATATGTAGGAGCCAATATGAGCATCCAGGTTCCGCTATTGGTTATTGACCGGAAACGGTTCTCGGTCATGTCTACATAGTTCTCGAACCCGTAGGGTCCGCACGCTTAAGGTTTCTATGACAGTTATATTATGAGTTTATGAGTTTTGATGTACCAAAGTTTGTTCGGAGTCCCGAATGTGATTACGGACATGAGGAGGAGTCTTGAAATGGTCGAGACATGAAGATTGATATATTGAAAGCCTATATTTGGATGTCGGAAGTGTTCCGGGTGAAATCGGGATTTTACCGGAGTACCGGGAGGTTACTGTAACGCCCGGATAATCATGCTACAGTAAACTCACGTTGATGGTGCCACGTCACCTCTGTCACTGTAGTTAATCTCGGGTTAACTCAAAACGGTTTCGAAATTCAATTCAAAATTATGATGGCAATAAAAGTTTTCAAAAAAATCAAACTAAAATGTTCGGGGGTTGTCAAATATTACAAGGTTAATTATGGTGGGGTGCACACATTTTTATAAAGTGTCTGAATATTTTAAAATGAATTAAAACAGAAAAGGAAAAATAAGAAAAGGAAAATAAACCTAATAACTACAGGGGGAAAACCCTCTGGCCAACTCGGCCAACCGGCCCAGACGACCGGCCCATTGGCCCATCCGGCCCCCCCTCACTCCCATAACCCCCCCGGGCGGCGAAACCCTAGCCGACGCCTCCCCCCACTCCCCCTCGATCCCCTTCTCCTCCCTCACCGATCCGGATCGGGATCGGCCCCGATCCCGTTGA
>NC_041381.1:284600021-284607633 GCF_002162155.2 Triticum dicoccoides | reverse complement strand
CCGAGGGCCGCCGTCGCCGCCACGCCGGATTGCGCACTTCCGCACCCCGCGCCTCCCTCTCGCCCCGTCCCTGGCCATGCCCCCTGCGCCCCTTAGCCCCGTTCCCGTACCCCGCCCGAAGCGCCTCGCCGCCGATGAGCTCGATGCGCTCAACTCCGGCCACCCCCGCGCCAACCACGGCCACCATCGGACGCGGCGCACCGCGCCCGTCCCGTAGAGCCCCCAGACACCCTCAGCCGTGCCCTGTGGCGCGTTTCCGGTGAGGTCACGTGCCGCGCCGCCGTCCTGGAGGTCGCCGCCGGCGCGTCAACGCCGCCCGCCGACGTGGCCGGCCTGGGGCCACCGCGTGGGTCACTGACCCGTTGGCCCCCAAGGGCCCGGCCGGCCTGTTGAACCGGTCAACGCTGACGTGGCCGCCCCCTGTGTCTATGACATGTGGGTCCCGAATGAATAAGCAAATTAAAATAAATATAATTAATAAAAATAAAAATGGTTTAACAAATTAACTATTAATTAATTAATTAAGTAATTAATTAAGTTAATTAATCCGGTTTAATTAATTTAATTAACTAGTTAATTTTAATTAAACTGTAATTAGGATTAAACTAAACCCTAATTAAACCTAACAGTGTATGACAGGTGGGTCCCACGGGACCCACATGTCAGGTTGACCAGGTCAAACGGTCAACGCTGACTGCTGACATCAGCATGACGTCATGTTGACGTCATAAATCCATTTTCGAATTAAACAAATAATTAATTAAATTTTAGAAATTAATAAAATCTTTAGAAAATCATATCTTTTAATCCGTAACTCGGATTAAAATATTTTCAACATGAAAGTTGCTCAAAATGACGAGACGAACCCGGATACGTAGCCCGTTCGTCCACCACACACCCCTAACATATCAAACCCGCAACTTTCCCCCTCCGGTTCATCTGTCAGAAAACACGAAACACCGGGAATACTTTCCCGGATGTTTTCCCCCTTCACCGGTATCACCTACTACCGCGTTAGAACACGTCTAGCTCTGCCTGTTATCCTGTTATGCACTTGCTTGCTATGTATTTACTATTTCTCCCCCCTCTTCTCTTCGGTAGACCCCGTGACGATGCTGACGCCCCAGTTCGACTACGGAGTTGACGACCCCTCTCTCTTGCCAGAGCAACCAGGCAAGCCCCCCCTTTGATCACCAGATATCGCCTACTCTTCTCTATACTGCTTGCATTAGAGTAGTGTAGCATGTTACTGCTTTCCGTTAATCCTATTCTGATGCATAGCCTGTCATTGCTGCTACAGTCATTGATACCTTACCCATAATCCTAAATGCTTAGTATAGGATGCTAGTGTTCCATCAGTGGCCCTACACTCTTGTCCGTCTGCCATGCTATACTACTGGGCTGTGATCACTTCGGGAGGTGATCACGGGCATATACTATATACTTTACGCTGTTACATTACCTGTGATACTGTTCGGAGTTGGGGGCTGAAGGGGCAGGTGGCTCCATCCCGGTAGAGGTGGGCCTGGGTTCCCGACGGCCCCCGACTGTTACTTGTGGCAGAGCGACAGGGCAGGTTGAGACCACCTAGGAGAGAGGTGGGCCTGGCCCTGTTCGGCGTTCGCGGATACTTAACACGCTTAACGAGATCTTGGTATTTGATCTGAGTCGGCTACGAGCCTATACGCACTAACCATCTACGTGGGAGTAGTTATGGGTATCCCGACGTCGTGGTATCAGCCGAAGCACTTCAGACGTCAGCGACGGAGCGGCGCGCGCCGGATTGGAACGTAAGCCTGCTCTTGTATTAAGGGGGCTAGTTCTGCTTCCGGCCGCCCACGCAACGTGCAGGTGTGCTATGGGCGATGGGCCCAGACCCCTGTGCGCTTAGGTTTAGACCGGCGTGCTGGCCTCTCTGTTTTGCCTAGGTGGGGCTGCGACGTGTTGATCTTCCGCGGCCGGGCATGACCCAGGAAAGTGTGTCCGGCCAAATGGGATCAAGCGTGTTGGGTTATTGGTGCACCCCTGCAGGGAAGTAAATCTATTCGAATAGCCGTGATCTTCGGTAACAGGACGACTTGGAGTTGTACCTTGACCTTATGACAACTAGAACCGGATACTCAATAAAACACACCCTTCCAAGTGCCAGATACAACCGGTGGTCGCTCTCTCTCAGGGATACAAGGAGGGGATCGCCGGGTAGGATTATGCTATGCGATGCTACTAGAGATGCTACTGGGAGATGCTACTGGGAGATGCTACTTGGAGATGCTACTTGGAGGACTTCAATCTACTCTCTTCTACTTGCTGCAAGTCGAAGGCTGATAGAAGCGTAGTCTTCGATAGGACTAGCTATCCCCCTCTTATTCTGGCATTCTGCAGTTCAGTCCACCGATATGGCCTCCTTACACATATACCCATGCATATGTAGTGTAGTTCCTTGCTTGCGAGTAGTTTGGATGAGTACTCACGGTTGCTTTCTCCCCCCTTTTTCCCCTTTCCTTTCTTTCTGGTTGTCGCAACCAGATGCTGGAGTCCAGGAGCCAGACGCCACCATCGACGACGACCCCTACTACACTGGAGGTGCCTACTACTACGTGCTGCCCGTTGATGACGACCTGGAGTAGTTTAGGAGGATCCCAGGCAGGAGGCCTGCGCCTCTTTCGATCTGTATCCCAGTTTGTGCTAGCCTTCTTAAGGCAAACTTGTTTAACTTATGTCTGTACTCAGATATTGTGGCTTCCGCTGACTCGTCTATGATCGAGCACTTGTATTCGAGCCCTCGAGGCCCCTGGCTTGTATTATGATGCTTGTATGACTTATTTATGTTTTAGAGTTGTGTTGTGATATCTTCCCGTGAGTCCCTGATCTTGATCGTACACGTTTGCGTGCATGATTAGTGTACGATTGAATCGGGGGCATCACAAGTTGGTATCAGAGCCGACTGCCTGTAGGAATCCCCCTTCCACACTCCTTGGCCGAAGTCGAGTCTAGACATTGCAAAAACTTTTACTAACTTGGTTGTGTGCCTTACGGGCCCACGTCGCCATTGGGTGGTATTAGGATCTTTTACTCCTCGACCTTTACTCTGGGATTCTGAACTCTCTTCTATTCGGGTTAAACGATTTTTACTAAATTCTAACTTTTAGGTTCTCGAAAATACTTTCTACCGGAGGGGTCCTTTAGTCCGGATGATCACCAGCTACATCAGAAGATTCCGAAGATACTCTTTGATGTTCTCTCGAGACTTGTGCCCATCACTTTGGCTATTCCTGACCACCGATAAATCTGTATGGATAACTACTTACACTTGCCATTCTTACGATCATCCCCCATTGATCTTGTTATTACAAGATACCCCGAAATTCTCTCTAATGTTACGAGAATCCTTCTGTGCCTACTGCCTTGCAGTTCCTTGTCGCCTGAATACCACTACGGATAATTTCTCGCACTTACCAAGTATCCGCTCATCCCCAGTTGATGCATGTATGTCACGAATCCTCGAAATACCATTGGATCTTCCGAAAATCCTGAGCATCCTATTGCTCTTGAAATTCTTGATTACTTGCATTATGGTTAATCCCATAAGTCTAGTAATCTTGTTGACATCCATTGTCATTATCATTTGAGTCCGTTGATTCGATTTGTTGCGAATGCTCGCAATCCTCAAACAGATCCTAGAATTCCTTCTTCCGGCTCAGACGTCATTTTTGAACATGAGCTGGTTCTCGACCAATCAATTGCCGTCGATTGTGCCCCTAAGTCTATTGAACTTATCCATCCTTGATCAGAGCGTCTGCTTCTGATCCTTCGCTTTGTAAATCATAATTCCTTAGCAATTGAGCTCTAAGTTATTCAGTTGTTTCTACAATCCAATGTCTTTGCCTTGCTTCTTCCTCTGGTTGTGTGCCGATACTCACCCCAGATCCTTTAATGGATTTTATCCGACATCGCCCTTCATATTCAATAACTTTGTGAGCCTTCCCTCGGATACATAATGCCTTTGGTAAATTGTATCCTCTACTTTCTCAACCTTGCTCTGCTTTAGAGCTTGAGTTATTTACTTCTGAACTTTGTAGTATATGTTCCTAAGATACCCGATGGGTTGGACCAAGGCCTTCCCTAGACTGTGCAAACCCGAGAGTTTTCACGAGTTATATTCTTCGGGTGATTACCAGATAAAATTTCAACACTATGACTTCGTCGAAAATGAGAAATGAATGAAAAGGTATGCATTGGAGAAGTGGGAGTCGACCTTGAACCTTGCGTTCATTCCCATGGACTCGATGTAGATCTTATCATTAAAGCTTCTCTTAAATTAATTATTCCTTTGGTATAAGTTCATCTTATATCTGGGATCTGGCCTTTTTGCAATCGTGGTTCTGACCATGTTCTCCTTTAAATATCATGTCCTGTGCAAGTTTAAGCACTTGTCTTCTATAGAGCAATACCCCAGTTCCACTTCTAGTTTGATCTGTCGTCGAGTATTACCACCTGGTATCTCGAGATTATCATGGAACTGCACAACTCCTTATGAGTTCTTCATCAAGTGCTACCTCCCCACTGATTCCAATTTTTCACGGGCTCTGAGTTATTAAACACTCAAAGACACCGATAACTGAACCAAGTCCGCTCTACGGTTCAACAACTCTTTAGTAAGCTTCTATAAGTATGAGTTTGTACCCGATCACGCCATTCCTAGCCTGTTTGGCTATATCTTTGTCGTGCTGATTTTAACTGTGCTACCCGGTCCTTCTTCTCGGAGCACAATTTTTGACGATGAACTAACCTTACGTCGATTCTCATCGTCATATCATTTCGCCTTGAACAACAAGCTTGAGTTCGAGTTTGTGTCGTAACTGTGGTTCCAAAAACCTCTTGCTTCATCATTCCTTTGACTTGATGTCGTCGCTGATTGACTACATCTGCATGAAATCTCTCGACAATTGTGTCGTGATCATCATCAACCTTATGAGCTCTTCCAAGAATTCAATTGAATTCATGATGGGTAATACCATCCTTGCCCCTCGATGATTCTTGTTCTCATCGACCACTTTATTGCCTTCCGTTCAACACAACTTGTTCGTGTTTTGTGTAAACCTTGAGATCACTGCTACCCAGCAGTTGATCTTCCTTACCTCGGAAGTATTAACATCTCTTTTTGTCAAGAATGTGGTGAGAATTTCACCACCTCTTAATAATTCTTGATATCATAATACTTCTTGCCATCTTCGTTCATTCCTTGGTCCCCGTATTGTTTTCAACCGGAATACCGACAATGGAGCTATGACGTGTGAATTCAAAACTTCTAGCAACCCTATTGCTTTGAAGTGAATGGGCGATAGTTCAATCTAAGTCCTTCGCTAATTGAATCACCATTCTGACATTGGTCGTGCAACCCAACCCATATTTCGGGCGCACATATCAACCAATGTTTAATTGTGTATGTTTTCCTCGAGCATACTTCTTTATATCATTTGATCTGACAAATGTTATATCCTTGTTCACTTAATGGTGGAAATCCTTCTTTTGGGAATCTCGGTGAATTGCCGTTGAGTTCACCAGACACCTCCTTGTCCTCTCCTTGGTTCAATGATGAACTATTGCTTCAGAAACCCGCTCCCATAGTTCATTTCTCGAGGACCTTGCAATGTCATTTCGACAATTTGTGTTGCACCTTTTTCTCTCGGACCCCCTGAGTCTGAGGTTTCATGACACCAATTGGATATGAATCTCGGTCAGATATGATGGTTGGGACAACTTTCCAAGAGTTATGATGTTGATCCTTTGATGACCCGGTAACATGATGTCATGCCTAGCACCCCCCCCCCCGGCTGGAGGACCTATCATTATAGATTCCTTTTCAGCAAGGTTACCCATTCATCCATGAGGAAATTGTAAGACTTACTCTTCAAGTTATTCCTGATGGATCCTTCGTGTTTCCAGAGTCTGATCTTCACATGAAGACCATGTCAAGGCTATCTCGAAGCATGTCAATGGTACTCCGATTTTCAACAGGAACATTTGAAGAACGATGCTAAATTTTATTTATCATTTATCCTAACACCGTTGTATGGGTAATGTCATGATATTTCTCTCCCCTTTCCTGAAGGGTTTTCTACATTATATCCTGTCATGGATATCATGCTCTTCTTGTCCTTGGGAAGGATATACCCCTGAAATAGGTGTATAAACACATTTTCCATTCCATTGTTCTATTTAATCTGATGATCGCCTTTTACTTTACTTTGTTGTGTTTGACATTCGTGTGATCTATATAATCTAAGCAGTAAAGATTCACTGCTTATGTAAACACCTCGATGTATAATTGGTCAGTAAGACCCTGTTACGATTGTCGATGATATTCCGGTAACCACCGATGGACGAGAACCTTGCCTATTGGCCCGCCTCGTTCAACGAGCAGGAAAATGGTTCTCTTCGTCCCTCGCCCTTGGTATCGATGTTGTTGCCGACATATCTGACAGGCTACCCTTTGACACGCCTTACTATCATGACCGTGCGAATTGTCGGCCCCCTTCCTACTTTCAACCACATGGTGGGCCCATAACCCACAGCTCCACAGGATCGAAACCTGACTCTCCTGCACCCCCTATTCCCAAAGTTATTCCTCACGCATGGACTCATATGTAATCCACGGGCCACTGTTCTAGTGGTCTATTCTGGTATCAGACGCAATACTTACTCTCGCTACTCTGAACCCCTTTCTCACTCCGGTTCAGGCTTCGAGCAACTATCTATCCGCTTGGAGCCTATTATGGTACCTTCGTACCTTACTCTTGAGGTATTTCATATGTTCAACTCGAGAGATAATCTTATACTAATTCATGGGATAACCCCAGATTGTTTCCCTCAAAAGCATTATGTCGTAGTGAGCTGCCCCTTATCTTTTCGTAAGTACGATGGAGTTCCCGAAGAAATGATGACAAGTTTATCATGATGCATCGGAATAAAGGATTGAAGACATCAACGAAAGGAATTAACTTCCTCGAGAAGATCCGTTAGAATATCGTAACCAGAACTTTCCCCTTACTCCCCTCTTAAATCTCGGGACGAGATTTCTTGTAGTGGAGGAGATTTGTAACGCCCGGATAATCATGCTACAGTAAACTCACGTTGATGGTGCCACGTCACCTCTGTCACTGTAGTTAATCTCGGGTTAACTCAAAACGGTTTTGAAATTCAATTCAAAATTATGATGGCAATAAAAGTTTTCAAAAAAATCAAACTAAAATGTTCGGGGGTTGTCAAATATTACAAGGTTAATTATGGTGGGGTGCACACATTTTTATAAAGTGTCTGAATATTTTAAAATGAATTAAAACAGAAAAGGAAAAATAAGAAAAGGAAAATAAACCTAATAACTACAGGGGGAAAACCCTCTGGCCAACTGGGCCAACCGGCCCAGCCGACCGGCCCATTGGCCCATCCGGCCCCCCCTCACTCGCATAACCCCCCCGGGCGGCGAAACCCTAGCCGACGCCTCCCCCCACTCCCCCTCGATCCCCTTCTCCTCCCTCACCGATCCGGATCGGGATCGGCCCCGATCCCGTTGACCCCGACGCCGGGACCACTTCGCCAGACGGCCGCCGCC
>NC_041381.1:284588842-284598788 GCF_002162155.2 Triticum dicoccoides | reverse complement strand
CCGAGGGCCGCCGTCGCCGCCACGCCGGATTGCGCACTTCCGCACCCCGCGCCTCCCTCTCGCCCCGTCCCTGGCCATGCCCCCTGCGCCCCTTAGCCCCGTTCCCGTACCCCGCCCGAAGCGCCTCGCCGCCGATGAGCTCGATGCGCTCAACTCCGGCCACCCCCGCGCCAACCACGGCCACCATCGGACGCGGCGCACCGCGCCCGTCCCGTAGAGCCCCCAGACACCCTCAGCCGTGCCCTGTGGCGCGTTTCCGGTGAGGTCACGTGCCGCGTCGCCGTCCTGGAGGTCGCCGCCGGCGCGTCAACGCCGCCCGCCGACGTGGCCGGCCTGGGGCCACCGCGTGGGTCACTGACCCGTTGGCCCCCAAGGGCCCGGCCGGCCTGTTGAACCGGTCAACGCTGACGTGGCCGCCCCCTGTGTCTATGACATGTGGGTCCCGAATGAATAAGCAAATTAAAATAAATATAATTAATAAAAATAAAAATGGTTTAACAAATTAACTATTAATTAATTAATTAAGTAATTAGTTAAGTTAATTAATCCGGTTTAATTAATTTAATTAACTAGTTAATTTTAATTAAACTGTAATTAGGATTAAACTAAACCCTAATTAAACCTAACAGTGTATGACAGGTGGGTCCCACGGGACCCACATGTCAGGTTGACCAGGTCAAACGGTCAACGCTGACTGTTGACGTCAGCACGACGTCATGCTGACGTCATAAATCCATTTTCGAATTAAACAAATAATTAATTAAATTTCAGAAATTAATAGAATCTTTAGAAAATCATATCTTATAATCCGTAACTCGGATTAAAATATTTTCAACATGAAAGTTGCTCAAAACGACGAGACGAACCCGGATACGTAGCCCGTTCGTCCACCACACACCACTAACATATCAAACCCGCAACTTTCCCCCTCCGGTTCATCTGTCAGAAAACACGAAACACCGGGAATACTTTCCCGGATGTTTTCCCCCCTTCACCGGTATCACCTACTACCGCGTTAGAACACGTCTAGCTCTGCCTGTTATCCTGTTATGCACTTGCTTGCTATGTATTTACTGTTTCTCCCCCCTCTTCTCTTCGGTAGACCCCGTGACGATGCTGACGCCCCAGTTCGACTACGGAGTTGACGACCCCTCTCTCTTGCCAGAGCAACCAGGCAAGCCCCCCCTTTGATCACCAGATATCGCCTACTCTTCTCTATACTGCTTGCATTAGAGTAGTGTAGCATGTTACTGCTTTCCGTTAATCCTATTCTGATGCATAGCCTGTCATTGCTGCTACAGTCATTGATACCTTACCCGCAATCCTAAATGCTTAGTATAGGATGCTAGTGTTCCATCAGTGGCCCTACACTCTTGTCCGTCTGCCATGCTATACTACTAGGCTGTGATCACTTCGGGAGGTGATCACAGGCATATACTATATACTTTACACTGTTACATTACATGTGATACTGTTTGGAGTTGGGGGCTGAAGGGGCAGGTGGCTCCATCCCGATAGAGGTGGGCCTGGGTTCCCGACGGCCCCCGACTGTTACTTGTGGCAGAGCGACAGGGCAGGTTGAGACCACCTAGGAGAGAGGTGGGCCTGGCCCTGTTCGGCGTTCGCGGATACTTAACACGCTTAACGAGATCTTGGTATTTGATCTGAGTCGGCTACGAGCCTATACGCACTAACCATCTACGTGGGAGTAGTTATGGGTATCCCGACGTCGTGGTATCAGCCGAAGCACTTCAGACGTCAGCGACGGAGCGGCGCGCGCCGGATTGGAACGTAAGCCTGCTCTTGTATTAAGGGGGCTAGTTCTGCTTCCGGCCGCCCACGCAACGTGCAGGTGTGCTATGGGCGATGGGCCCAGACCCCTGTGCGCTTAGGTTTAGACCGGCGTGCTGGCCTCTCTGTTTTGCCTAGGTGGGGCTGCGACGTGTTGATCTTCCGCGGCCGGGCATGACCCAGGAAAGTGTGTCCGGCCAAATGGGATCAAGCGTGTTGGGTTATGTGGTGCACCCCTGCAGGGAAGTAAATCTATTCGAATAGCCGTGATCTTCGGTAATAGGACGACTTGGAGTTGTACCTTGACCTTATGACAACTAGAACCGAATACTCAATAAAACACACCCTTCCAAGTGCCAGATACAATCGGTGGTCGCTCTCTCTCAGGGATACGAGGAGGGGATCGCCGGGTAGGATTATGCTATGCGATGCTACTAGAGATGCTACTGGGAGATGCTACTGGGAGATGCTACTTGGAGATGCTACTTGGAGGACTTCAATCTACTCTCTTCTACTTGCTGCAAGTCGAAGGCTGATAGAAGCGTAGTCTTCGATAGGACTAGCTATCCCCCTCTTATTCTGGCATTCTGCAGTTCAGTCCACCGATATGGCCTCCTTACACATATACCCATGCATATGTAGTGTAGTTCCTTGCTTGCGAGTACTTTGGATGAGTACTCACGGTTGCTTTCTCCCCCCTTTTTCCCCTTTCCTTTCTTTCTGGTTGTCGCAACCAGATGCTGGAGTCCAGGAGCCAGACGCCACCATCGACGACGACCCCTACTACACTGGAGGTGCCTACTACTACGTGCTGCCCGCTGATGACGACCTGGAGTAGTTTAGGAGGATCCCAGGCAGGAGGCCTGCGCCTCTTTCGATCTGTATCCCAGTTTGTGCTAGCCTTCTTAAGGCAAACTTGTTTAACTTATGTCTGTACTCAGATATTGTGGCTTCCGCTGACTCGTCTATGATCGAGCACTTGTATTCGAGCCCTCGAGGCCCCTGGCTTGTATTATGATGCTTGTATGACTTATTTATGTTTTAGAGTTGTGTTGTGATATCTTCCCGTGAGTCCCTGATCTTGATCGTACACGTTTGCGTGCATGATTAGTGTACGATTGAATCGGGGGCGTCACAGTTACCGGAACCCCCCAGGGGCTTAATGGGCCTACATGGGCCTAAGTGGAGAAGAGGAGAGGAGGCAAGGGTTGGGCCGCGCGCCCCTCCCCCACTAGTCCGAATAGGACAATGAGAGGGGGGCGGCGCCCCCCTTTCCTTCCTCTCTCTCCCTCCTCTTTCCCCCTTCTCCTAGGTCGGCCGCCCCCTCCCCCCTTGCTCCTTTATATACGGGGGCAGGGGGCACCTCTAGACACAACAATTGATCTCTTGATCTCTTAGCCGTGTGTGGTGCCCCCCTCCACCATAGTCCTCCTCGATAATATTGTAGTGGTGCTTAGGCGAAGCCCTGCGACGGTAGAACATCAAGATCATCACCACGCCGTCATGCTGACGGAACTCTTCCCTAACATTCTGTTGGATCGGGGTACGGGGAACGTCATCGAGCTGAACGTGTGCTAGAACTCGGAGGTGTCGTAGTTTCGGTGCTTGATCGGTCGGGCCGTGAAGACGTACGACTACATCAACCGCGTTGTTCTAACGCTTCCGCTTTCGGTCTACAAGGGTACGTGGACAAAACTCTCCCCTCTCGTTGCTATGCATCACCATGATCTTACATGTGTGCAGGAATTTTTTTGAAATTACTACGTTCCCCAACAGTGGTATCAGAGCCTGGTTTTATGCGTAGATGTTATATACACGAGTAGAACACAAGTGAGTTGTGGCGATACAAGTCATACTGCTTACCAACATGTCATACTTTGGTTCGGCGGTATTGTTGGATGAAGCGGCCCGGACCGACATTACGCGTACGCTTACGCGAGACTGGTTCTACCGACGTGCTTTGCACACAGATGGCTGGCGGGTGTCTGTTTCTCCAACTTTAGTTGAACGAAGTGTGGCTATGCCCGGTCCTTGCGAAGGTTAAAACATCACTAACTTGACGAACTATCGTTGTGGTTTTGATGCGTAGGTAAGAACGGTTCTTGCTTAGCCCGTAGCAGCCACGTAAAATTTGCAACAACAAAGTAGAGGACGTCTAACTTGTTTTTGCAGGGCATGTTGTGATGTGATATGGTCAAGATGTGATGCTATATTTTATTGTATGAGATGATCATGTTTTGTAACCGAAGTTATCGGCAACTGGCAGGAGCCATATGGTTGTCGCTTTATTGTATGAAATGCAAATGCCCTGTAATTGCTTTACTTTATCACTAAGCGGTAGCGATAGTCGTAGAATCAATAGATGGCGTAAAAAACAACGATGCTACGATGGAGATCAAGGTGTCGCGCCGGTGACAATGGTGATCACGACGTGCTTCGGAGATGGAGATCACAAGCACAAGATGATGATGGCCATATCATATCACTTATATTGATTGCATGTGATGTTTATCCTTTATGCATCTTATCTTGCTTTGATTCACGGTAGCATTTTAAGATGATCTCTCAATAATTATCAAGAAGTGTTCTCCCTGAGTATGCACCATTGCAAAAGTTTTTCGTGCTGAGACACCACGTGATGATCGGGTGTGATAGGCTCTACGTTCAAATACAACGGGTGCAAAACAGTTGCACACGCGGAATACTCAGGTTAAACTTGATGAGCCTAGCATATACAGATATGGCCTCGGAACACAGAGACCGAAAGGTCGAACGTGAATCATATAGTAGATATGATCAACATAGTGATGTTCACCATTGAAAACTACTCCATCTCACGTGATGATCGGACATGGTTTAGTTGATTTGGATCACGTGATCACTTAGATGACTAGAGAGATGTCTGTCTAAGTGGGAGTTCTTTAGTAATATGATTAATTGAACTTAAATTTATCATGAACTTAGTACCTGATAGTATTTTGCTTGTCTATGTTTGTTGTAGATAGATGGCTCATGTTGTTGTTCCGTTGAATTTTAATGCGTTCCTTGAGAAAGCTAAGTTGAAAGATGATGGTAGCAATTACATGGACTGGGTCCGTAACTTGAGGATTATCCTCATTGCTGCACAGAAGAATTACGTCCTCGAAGCACCGCTGGGTGCCAGGCCTGCTACAGATGCAACTGACGACGTTAAGAACGTCTGGCAGAGCAAAGCTGATGACTACTCAATAGTTCAGTGTGCCATGCTTTATGGCTTAGAACCGGGTCTTCAACAACGTTTTGAACGTCATGGAGCATATGAGATGTTCCAGGAGTTGGAGTTAATATTTCAAGCAAATGCCCGGATTGAGAGATATGAAGTCTCCAATAAGTTCTATAGTTGCAAGATGGAGGAGAATAGTTCTGTCAGTGAACATATACTCAAAATGTCTGGGTATAATAATCACTTGATTCAACTGGGAGTTAATCTTCCTGATGATAGCGTCATTGACAGAATTCTTCAATCACTGCCACCAAGCTACAAGAGCTTCGTGATGAACTATAATATGCAAGGGATGGACAAGACTATTTCCGAGCTCTTCGCAATACTAAAGGCTGCGGAGGTAGAAATCAAGAAGGAGCATCAAGTGTTGATGGTCAATAAGACCACCAGTTTCAAGAAAAAGGGTAAAGGGAAGAAGAAGGGGAACTTCAAGAAGAACAGCAAACAAGTTGCTGCTCAAGAGAAGAAACCCAAAACTGGACCTAAGCCTGAGACTGAGTGCTTCTACTGCAAGCAGACTGGACACTGGAAGCGGAACTGCCCCAAGTATTTGGCGGATAAGACGGATGGCAAGGTGAACAAAGGTATATGTGATATACATGTTATTGATGTGTACCTTACTAATGCTCGCAGTAGCACCTGGGTATTTGATACTGGTTCTGTTGCTAATATTTGCAACTCGAAACAGGGACTACAGATTAAGCAAAGATTGGCTAAGGACGAGGTGACGATGCGCATGGGAAATGGTTCCAAAGTCGATGTGATCGTGGTCGGCACGCTACCTCAACATCTACCATCGGGATTAGTTTTAGACCTGAATAATTGTTATTTGGTGCCAGCGTTGAGCATGAACATTATATCTGGTTCTTGTTTGATGCGAGACGGTTATTCATTTAAATCAGAGAATAATGGTTGTTCTATTTATATGAGTAATATCCTTTATGGTCATGCACCCTTGAAGAGTGGTCTATTTTTATTAAATCTCGATAGTAGTGATACACATATTCATAATGTTGAAGCCAAAAGATGCAGAGTTGATAATGATAGTGCAACTTATTTGTGGCATTGCCGTTTGGGTCATATTGGTGTAAAGCGCATGAAGAAACTCCATACTGATGGACTTCTGGAATCACTTGATTATGAATCACTTGGTACTTGTGGACCGTGCCTCATGGGCAAGATGACTAAAACGCCGTTCTCCGGAACTATGGAGCGAGCAACTGATTTGTTGGAAATCAAACATACTAATGTATGTGGTCCAATGAATATTGAGGCTCGCGGCGGGTATTGTTATTTTCTCACCTTAACAGATGATTTGAGCAGATATGGGTATATCTACTTGATGAAACACAAGTCTGAAGCATTTGAAAATCTCAAAGAATTCCAGACTGAAGTGGAAAATCGTCGTAACAAGAAAATAAAATTTCTATGATCTGGTCGTGGAGGAGAATATTTGAGTTACGAGTTTGGTTTACATTTGAAGCAATGCGGAATAGTTTCGCAACTCACGCCACCCGGAACACCACAACGAAATGGTGTGTCCGAACGTCATAATCGTACTTTACTAGATATGGTGCGATCTATGATGTCTCTTACTGATTTACCACTATCGTTTTGGGGTTATGCTTTAGAGACGGACGCATTCGCGTTAAATAGGGAGCCATCAAAATCCGTTGAGACGACGCCTTATGAACTGTGGTTTGGCAAGAAACCAAAGTTGTCGTTTCTTAAAGTTTGGGGCTGCGACGCTTATGTGAAGAAACTTCAACCAGATAAGCTCGAACCCAAATCGGAGAAATGTGTCTTCATAGGATACCCAAAAGAGACAATTGGGTACACCTTCTATCACAGATCTGAGGGCAAGATTTTTGTTGCTAAATTTGGATCCTTTCAAGAGAAGGAGTTTCTCTCGAAAGAAGTGAGTGGGAGGAAAGTAGAACTTGATGAGGTAACTGTACCTGCTCCCTTATTGGAAAGTAGTTGATCACAAGAATCGGTTCCTGTGACAACTACACCAATCAGTGAGGAAGCTAATGATATTGATCATGAAACTTCAGATCAAGTTACTAGCGAACCTCGTAGGTCAACCAGAGTAAGATCCGCACCAGAGTGGTACGGTAATCCTATTCTGGAAGTCATGTTACTTGACCATGACAAACCTACGAACTATGAGGAAGCGATGATGAGCCCAGATTCCGCAAAATGGCTTGAGGCCATGAAATCTGAGATGGGATCCATGTATGAGAACAAAGTATGGACTTTGGTTGACTTGCCTGATGATCGCCAAGCCATCGAGAATAAATGGATCTTCAAGAAGAAGATTGACGCTGATGGTAATGTAACTATCTACAAAGCTTGACTTGTTGCGAAAGGTTTTCGACAAGTTCAAGGGGTTGACTACGATGAGACTTTCTCACCCGTAGCGATGCTTAAGTCTGTCCGAATCATGTTAGCAATTGCCGCATTTTATGATTATGAAATATGGCAAATGGATGTCAAAACTGCATTCCTGAATGGATTTCTGGAAGAAGAGTTGTATATGATGCAGCTGGAAGGTTTTGTCGATCCAAAAGGTGCTAACAAAGTGTGCAAGCTCTAGCGATCCATTTATGGACTGGTGCAAGCCTCTCGGAGTTGGAATAAACGCTTTGATAGTGTGATCAAAGCATATGGTTTTATACAGACTTTTGGAGAAGCCTGTATTTACAAGAAAGTGAGTGGGAGCTCTATAGCATTTCTGATATTATATGTAGATGACATATTGTTAATTGGAAATGATATAGAACTTCTGGATAGCATAAAGGGATACTTGAATAAAAGTTTTTCGATGAAAGACCTTGGTGAAGCTGCTTACATATTGGGCATCATGATCTATAGAGATAGATCAAGACGCTTAATTGGACTTTCACAAAGCACATACCTTGATAAAGTTTTGAAAAAGTTCAAAATGGATCAGGCAAAGAAAGGGTTCTTGCCTGTATTACAAGGTGTGAAGTTGAGTCAGACTCAATGCCCGACCACAGCAGAAGATAGAGAGAAAATGAAAGATGTTCCCTATGCTTCAGCCATAGGCTCTATCATGTATGCAATGCTGTGTACCAGACCTGATGTATGCTTAGCAATAAGTTTAGCAGGGAGGTACCAAACTAATCCAGGAGTGGATCACTGGACAGCGGTCAAGAATATCCTGAAATACCTGGAAAGGACTTAGGATATGTTTCTCATTTATGGAGGTGACAAAGAGCTACTTCGTGAATGGTTATGTCGATGCAAGCTTTGACACTGATCTAGACGATTCTAAATCGCAAACCGGATACGTGTTTATATTGAACGGTGGAGCTGTCAGTTGGTGCAGTTCTAAACAAAGCGTCGTGGTGGGATCTACATGCGAAGTCGAGTACATAGTTGCTTTGGAAGCAGCAAATGAAGGAGTTCATTTTCGATCTAGGTGTCATACCTAGTGCATCGGGACCAATGAAGATCTTCTGTGACAATACTGGTGCAATTGCCTTGGCAAAGGAATCTAGATTACACAAGAGGACCAAGCACATCAAGAGACGCTTCAATTCCATCCGGGACCAAGTCCAGGTGGGAGACATAGAGATTTGCAAGATACATACGGATATGAACGTTGCAGACCCTTTGACTAAGCCTCTTCCACGAGCAAAACATGATCAGCACCAAGACTCCATGGGTGTTAGAATCATTACTGTGTAATCTAGATTATTGACTCTAGTGCAAGTGGGAGACTGAAGGAAATATGCCCTAGCGGCAATAATAAAGTTATTATTTATTTCCTCATATCATGATAAATGTTTATTATTCATGGTAGAATTGTATTAACCGGAAACATGATACATGTGTGAATACATAGACAAACTTAATGTCACTAGTATGCCTCTACTTGACTAGCTCATTAATCAAATATGGTTATGTTTCCTAACCATAGACATGTGTTGTCATTTGATTAACAGGATCACATCATTAGGAGAATGATGTGATTGACTTGACCCATTCCGTTAGCTTAGCACTTGATCGTTTAGTATGTTGCTATTGCTTTCTTCATGACTTATACAAGTTCCTACAACTATGAGATTATGCAACTCTCGTTTACCGAAGGAACACTTTGTGTGCTACCAAACGTCACAACGTAACTGGATGATTATAAAGGAGCTCTACAGGTGTCTCCAAAGGTACATGTTGAGTTGGCATATTTCGAGATTAGGTTTTGTCACTCCGATTGTCCGAGAGGTATCTCTGGGCCCTCTCGGTAATGCACATCACTATAAGCCTTGCAAGCAATGTAGCTAATGAGTTAGTTACAGAATGATGCATTACGTAACGAGTAAAGAGACTTGCCGGTAACGAGATTGAACTAGGTATTAGGATACCGACGATCGAATCTCGGGCAAGTAACATACCGATGACAAAGGGAACAATGTATGTTGTTATGCGGTTTGACTGATAAAGATCTTCGTAGAATTTGTAGGAGCCAATATGAGCATCCAGGTTCCGCTATTGGTTATTGACCGGAAACGGTTCTCGGTCATGTCTACATAGTTCTCGAACCCGTAGGGTCCGCACGCTTAAGGTTTTGATGACAGTTATATTATGAGTTTGAGTTTTGATGTACCGAAGTTTGTTTGGAGTCCCGAATGTGATTACGGACATGACGAGGAGTCTTGAAATGGTCGAGACATGAAGATTGATATATTGGAAGCCTATATTTAGATGTCGGAAGTGTTCCGGGTGAAATCGGGATTTTACCGGAGTACCGGGAGGTTACCGGAACCCCCCAGGGGCTTGATGGGCCTACATGGGCCTTAGTGGAGAAGAGGAGAGGAGGGAAGGGATGGGCCGCGCGCCCCTCCCCCCTAGTCCGAATAGGACAAG
>NC_041381.1:284577036-284588418 GCF_002162155.2 Triticum dicoccoides | reverse complement strand
CCCTTCCTTCCTCTTTCCCCCCTTCTCCTACTCCAACAAGGAAGGAGGGAGTCCTACTCCCGGTGGGAGTAGGACTCCCCTTGGCGCGCCCCTCCTAGGCCGGTCGCCCCCTCCCCCCTTGCTCCTTTATATACGGGGGCAAGGGGCACCTCTAGACACAACAATTGATCTCTTGATCTCTTAGCCGTGTGCGGTGCCCCCCTCCACCATAGTCCTCCTCGATAATATTGTTGCGGTGCTTAGGCGAAGCCCTGCGACGGTAGAACATCAAGATCGTCACCACGCCGTCATGCTGACGGAACTCTTCCCCGACATTCTGCTGGATCGGAGTACGGGGAACGTCATCGAGTTGAACGTGTGCTAGAACTCGGAGGTGTCGTAGTTTTGGTGCTTGATCGGTCGGGCCGTGAAGACGTACGACTACATCAACCGCGTTGTTCTAACGCTTTCACTTTCGGTCTACGAGGGTACGTGGACAAAACTCTCCCCTCTGTTGCTATGCATCACCATGATCTTGCGTGTGCGTAGGAATTTTTTTGAAATTACTACGTTCCCCAACAGAGTTATACTATGAGTGAGGAGGCAACTAGAGATATTCTTACTTGTAAGGATAGAGATGATCTAGAGATACATTCCTTGATGACATGTGGTCGCCCAATGCTTCATTCTCTTGATGTAAAGCTCGATGCGCGCCGAAAAGTTGGTTTTTGGTGACGTAGTTGTTTGGTTCCTCTTCTTGCTCGATGAAGAGTGGGTTGGTAGAAGTACTTGGACTATCCATCATATCAAGCAAATATGTGAGCGGGGGAAAGGGAAGAACTAGATCAAATGTACCTTATCTGATGTTGAAGATGGATCAATGATCATCCAAGTTGGTATTATGGAAATAGCACAATTGGTACCGGATCTTGTCTATTCTCACACCTACACAAATAAAGCTTTTGGAGTAGCTTGGTGAGGATGGTTGCACAAAATTTATGCAATTACTAGAAAGATTCAATAATGTTGAAAGAGATTCACAAATTTGCAAGTGAGACAAGTAGACCAATAGCAATGAGTGGCACACGGAAACACACACACACACAGAGATAGATAAATGGGGTCGTGCAACCAAGAAATGAGCTCAAAATATGGGTTCCACGAAAAATGCTCTTGTTGTAGAACTCTAGAGAGACGCTAGCACGATTGCTCAATAAGCGGATACGTAACTTGTGCACAACCTATAAGAGGCAAAGCGTAACGACTTTTATCCCATTTATGCTATGTATGTATGGCTTCCGTGATGCTCTCACGATGATCCAAGATGATCGAGTATAAATTGATATGCAATGTGGCGATGCTATGGCTATTGCTTACAAGCTGTTTGTTTTCTCTTTGCTTAAAAGATTTTCTTTCCTTTGGCCACTTATGCAAAATGCTCAAATCAAGCTAGCAATGGTGTATATGAGGGGGGGGGGGGATTATGACACAAGAGATGATACGATGATATATGCATGCTATGATAGTTATGTGGAACGTGTATCACTAAAGTGCACAGGTAAAGTTGCCCGGCAATACTCAATGGCTAGTCTCGATAGGAAAGTGAAGCAAAATGGGCTCGGGGTTAACAATGCAATGGCAAGGGAGATATATAATGATGTCGTCGAGGTTACCTTCCTTGCTTGCGATTGATGATGTCAAAATGGTGAAGTGGTCATTGTCGATGTCGAGGCCGTGGCGAATTTGAGCGGCGGTGATGTCGATGACGAACCGTCCCTAAGTAGCCGAAACACGTGAGGACACGGAGAACTGCGACTCAAAATCTCAAATGGCAAATGAAAAATGTTAGTAGCGGAAAGTGTGGTGGTGTTGCAGAGGTTCTCTGAGGTTGTGGAATGGAAATGATGGATTTTGGAGGTGGCAATGCGGAAGTGTGGGCGGTGGCTGAAAAACTCCGTTGAAAAAATCAGTTTCGTCAAGGTTCGTCGGACGCCCAGAGGTTGTCAGACGACCCGTGTTTGTCGGGCGTCCAATATCGTTCAGATGTCCTGCGACTGGGGAAAATCTGTTAGTGATGAACTCGAGGATTTCATGGAAAAGGCAAAATTTGGTGCCCAAATTGGACGAAAATTGTGGATGGATGTGATGAGAAGGATGGGGAAAGCTAGATCCGACTGAAATGCATCAAATCCATGGATCAAAATCAACAAAACATCATCAAACCAACAAATCACCAAAAAAATGGATGGCTATTTTTGTGGGGATTTTTGAAATTGGACAAAAACACATAAAATCAAGCTAGAAAGTGGGGGTAGGGACTCCAAATTCGTGATCAACCTTGGCTCATAATACCAAGATGATGTAGGGTGGAACCCTAATGGCCGATCTTTCACGATTTGGAGGGGGTCCCTAGAAGAACACGAAGAATACAAGAGGAAGAACACTCAAATAGAAAAAATCCAATCACACATGTCCTAAATCCACATACATGAAGGGAAGATACAAGATCCAAAGTCAACAAAGGGAGATACAAAGGGGAACTACTTCATCCCAATCCTTGAAGGAAAGAGGACTTGAATCTTTGGAGGATCTTCCCACAAGGGGGTCTTGAATCCACTTGGGGGATCTTCTCACATTGAGGCCTTGATCTCCATGGGAGTAAGGATAAGTGGATGAGCAAAGCGCTAACTCTATCTTGAGCTATCACAATGCTAACCCTAAAACGTAGGAGGAGGATTATATATAGTCTAGGAGGCGAAGGGGTACATGGGCCTTGGCCTGAGTCACTGTGCACATGCAGGCGTCGGACGTCCGATAGTTACCGGTCATCCCGTGGCTCGCGAGCGTCCGGTCGGCCAGAGGGCGCCGGATGTCCGGTGATTTGGCTCTGGACAGGTGTCGTCGGATGTCCGGTGGACGTCGGACGTCTGGTGTCTGGGTCGTCCGAAAGGATTCAGACTTCTGTTAATTTCGCACTAGACTGGTGATGCCGTATATCCAGAGTCTGTCGAATGTCCAGACGCTGGAGGGTGTTAGATGTCCAGTATCTGTCGGTCGTTAGTGTGTTGTAGCGTCTGTCGTGTTGGCCTTCTGGCTGGCTGACCCTCCAGGCGTCGGACATCCGATAAGGGACGGTCGTCCGGTGGCTGTAACATCTTGTCAACCCTTCCTCTTGGTGCTCGCACTTGGTGCCATCGCCATCTTGTTTGTTGTGGTAGTAGCTTCATGGCCTTCCTCCAAGTACATGATCACACATAAGGTCTTCACTTGAGGTAGTAGCCATGTCTCACATGTGAAATCCTCCTTCCCAAAATCTTGGGCATATTATGCAATCCCATAATACAAGGCGCGCAGTTACAACCCCACTAACGATAGCTAATTTTGTGGGGGGGGAAGAAAACACGAACGAGCATCTCGTGGAGTTACCTCTCATCGTTTGAGATTGGATCGGTCAACAAAGAGTGGGTCAAAGGAGATCGTGCATGCTCCGTTCTTTTTTTTTCAATTACCTCATGTGATGGCTCACATAACCATCAATGCGTTAACTTTCATGCTAATACCTAATACGCCCAAGATTTTGGGAATGAGGGAGTGTGTAAGTTCGAAGAGGAGCGAGTTCACCTTAGCTTCGATAGCCCTTACTCGAGCTCTAGTCATTGGTCCACGTGATGTCGTGGGAGACGAAGGTAGGTCCATAGGGATGACCGTAGGATGCTCCGCATCACTATATCTCTTTCTTTCCCAGTCTAACGGATTTACTTGCCAATAAGAAACAAATTATCCAAGGGTAATTTTGTCATCATATCTCTATAATTGTGTGCCTTGATCACCGTGCCCAAAATAATACATCTTACATAAAGAAACAGAGGAAATAGTTACTAGACTACTAGTGATATAATTACCATACTAATGACATAGCTACCAGGGTATTCATACTACAGTTACCAATTGTAGCAGTTATGCAATGTGTTATAGTTACCAACATGACTATTATGTAAGTTACCGGGCTGCACGTGTTATAGTTACCAACATGACTGTTATGTAGTGCTAATCAAATACTCCCTCCGTCCCATAATGTAAGACGTTTTTTACACTACACTAATGTGAAAAAACGTCATACATTATGGGACGGAGGGTTTACGGGGCTGCTCATGTTAAAGTTACAACTTGACTACTAAAGTTATCAGGACACTAAGCTATCATTATCAGACTACCAATGCTAAAGTTATCAACATAACAATTGTACTTTCGGTCATGACTGTTATGGATTTATTACCACTTACCAGACTGCTAATCATATAATTATGAGGCTGCTCATGTTAAAGTTATCACTTGACTACTAAAGTTATCAGGATACTGGGCTATCATTATCAGACTACCAATGCTAAAGTTATCAACATAACAATTGTACTTTGGGTCCCTATAAGGGGTTTATTACACCCCCTTGTACTTTAGGTCAAACTTTAACCTTAACCATAGATTTGATTTGCAAAGTACTCCCTCCGTCCCAAAATAAGTGACTCAGAGTACAAAGTCTGAGTCACTTATTTTGAAACGGAGGAAGTATAATACTTACTCTTTCCTACGATATAAGATGTTATCACAACCAATGTACTCATATATTATTAATTGTAACTAACATCTTACATTATGGGCGGAGAGAATGTCATAAAATTTATACTGTTGGATTCGTATTGGAAAGAAGTTTTCATTTATATAGTTTTGTTACATATAACAAATATTTTGTTACGCTGTATGGTCGAACTTTGGCTCAAAGTGTGAGGGGCCTAACAAACACGGCCAGAGGGGAATTGCATTCCATAAATATATCATCTTAATCATGATTTATAGTCAGTTTTCTCCTAAAACTGACTACACCCGAGGGCAATTTCTAAAGTCCCAACTACTAATTACAATGCTCATCAGAAGGCCGTTCCCTGGAATGCTCGTCAATTTCTTCCAGGGAGGAACATACCAACAATAAATGAATCCCACTCAATCCCGTCCACACCAGTTAGATAACAACGAGCATCTGCTTCCAAGTATTGCATTTCCCTGTTGCAAATTGCAGATCCTGGCAGAATGGAAGCAAATCTAAGCATTTTCGGATGATGAGTCTCCCGAGGATTTGACTCC
This sequence comes from Triticum dicoccoides, assembly GCF_002162155.2. NCBI lineage: Eukaryota > Viridiplantae > Streptophyta > Magnoliopsida > Poales > Poaceae > Triticum > Triticum dicoccoides. The sequence goes on along the minus strand of NC_041381.1, from coordinate 284,583,303 downwards.
TTAGACCTAGTTTATTCTTCTCCTTCAACTAGTCTTCCACGTACCCATCTCATCTTAGACTTATTAGCAGGTGAGGACACATTCTCTAGTGGCTCTGCTGAAATAAATTCTGTTGTATCTGCTGCAATCCGGTCGATCTGGTCGTTATTGACCACTTGCTCACTGATACATAGATCATTTGTTCCAAGATTTCCGTTCACATCTTGAGCTGTTGAAAAAGCTGAAGGAAGCAAATAAGCTCTTTCCATGGAGTTCTCTATCCTCTGAAACATACTGAGTTGTTCCTTTTCACCTAGTGCAGACACATCAAAATAGAAATCCATGCCATTAACAGTCCTTGGAGGTAGCTTCATTCCATTTACAGATTTGTTCTCTTGTTTAATAAGGTCATTTTGGTTCTCCAACTTGTGCAGTTCCGAGACACCTGAGTCATCCGAGGTATCATCAGAAGAACTTTCTGCTGGCCCATCATTATCATCAACACCTTCGAGTGACATTCTTGCCTCTGTAACAAGCTTTCTAGCTTCTATAAGTGATGCTTGAGCAAATGGAATTTTCGCTGCAACAGGCTCAAGAGCATTTGCAGCTTTCTCGGCTTCTACAATGAGTGACCTGATGGTAAAAGAATAAGAAAACAACTTACAATGAGACAGTTAAATTTTAAAATGTCTTGCATGTATAGATGGCATGTTAGTTTTCTGACAGGAAATAGTGTAAACTAGGTATGAAGTAAAAGCACCCCGGAAAATTCAACTGCAAGTGTGATTGCAGTGCACTAATGCGATATATTCGTATGTTTTTCTTTCCATTCTTTGTTTTTCCGGAAAAAACTTCCGATCCATTCATCAAACATCATGGCAGTACAAAGAACACAAGAAATAATAAAAATTACATCTATGCCCGTAGACCACCTAGCGACGACTACAAGCACTGGAGCGAGCCGAAGACGCGCCGCCATCATCGCCCCTCCCTCACCGTTGACGGGCAAACCTTGTACTGACATGTATATTGTTTGGATTTTTCCAAAGACTTTTTCACAGATATGTGGTCTTGATTTTTCCCAATAGTAACAAACGGACTAGATGCGTCATGTGTGTAACAGCCGAGAGTAATACCCTCATTAAATTTTGCTTGTTAATTTATTTATTTTGGCATCATCATGTCGTCATGCTTAAACTTGAAATGAGGTAGCTAAAACCCTCAATACATTAAACCAAACCCAAACCATAATTACTTTTATCATTTTATTTTATTAGGGAATTACAAAACCATTTCCCTTTTTGGTGTTTTGCATGATAGCCTTTCAAACTTTGCACATGGCCTTTCTACAATACTTAGAGGCTACAAAGCATGGATACAGCAGAAACAGCCGAATTGCCGTCCTAGTACGGGGGTATACGGGGACACGCGCGGATACGCCAGGATACACGTATCCCGCAGTATCCCATCTTTTCCGAATTAAAAAAAGGGGAAAGAAATCGGGATACGGCAGATACGGTGTGGACACGGTGGGGACTCGAGGCTGCAGCTGCCTGGACTCGCTTCTCTGGTCGCCGGCTCGCCGACGCCGTTTCCCCCAAGCCCAGCTCTTCCCCCGACGAAGAACATCCATCAAGCAGAGAGGAAGATGGCAAGGTGTTCGAGGACAAGGAAGAAGGACCAGGCGGGGAGAAAGATGGGGACTGCAGCCAGCAGAGAGGAAGAAGATATAAACGGCGGCGCAGTCTTTTCTTCTGCTCTCTGCAGCTCTCAGGCGGTGGAGGAAACGAGAAGAGAACGGCTAGAGGAGCTGACTAGTCTAGGGTTTCAGGAACTGGACCTTATATGGGATCTGAGTGGAGAGCTACATGGCCTGAGTGGAGGGTTCGTATGGACATAGGCTGCCCCAAAGTCTTTTCTCAATAGAAATGAGGCAACATATATCCAGTAATTCCTTTACAAAAAACATATATCCAGTAGAAAATCTCTGATCTAAAAATTATCATTAAATCTTTATTACATGCCGGTATTTTTTTCTATATATTTATATACCCCGCCGTATCCCCGAATGGCTGTTTCTAAAAAATGCCGTATCCCACGTCCCAGTATGCGTATCCCCGTCTTTCTGTCCCCGTGTCCGTGCTTTTTAGCTTAGAGGCTACCCAATTTGTTTCATGATTTTATCCCTAACCTATCACCTACATTTAGTTCAAACCCAAAATTGATTTTAAATGGATTAACATTCCAGAAAATATAAACATGATTCCAAAAATTATGAATCTTTTTGTGAGGCCTTGATATATATTCCAGAGAAGGTTCACAAAAAATTGCATAAAGATTGGATCTAATTTGAACCTCCAAAACATTTTTAAACAGAAGATATTCCATTTTTTGTAAAAGAAAAAGAAAAAGGAATTCTTTTAAGTCACACAGCCCACGGCCCAAATACCCCTTCGCACTGGTTATTCCCTACCTCTATGGCAGCACGATCCCACGATCACATTGACGGCAATGTCAATTTCACGGGCTGAACAGCGTCGCCTTGGCCTATATAGCTGCCCCCGACCTAGCCTAGCCACCCTCTACCCTCGCTCGACGTTGCCGCTCTCCTCCTCCACCTACAGAGGCCCCTATTTTTCGCACGTCCTTTGACCGATCCAAGCACACCGTTGTGTTCATGGTGAGCTCCTATAATGAAGCCCCCTATTTTCTGCAATGTTGGTAGCTCTAGGACCCTTAGCGTGTATCCAGTCTCGTCCTTACTACCCGGGTCCATCTTTCTCGACCTTTTCTGTGAAGGATACCTCTTTCCTCACTTTTCCCCGACACTTCTATCACTAATGTTGAGTCCTTGTCCAGCCATCCCACTCTTCTGCTAATTCGACTGTTGTAGATACGACACCGTCATCTCCTATGGTTTCCTCACCTCACTTGTCACGGGATCTGCACCTTCATTGCCAGTGGTTTCTCCGTCTCCATCACCTGAGCCTATCCCGATGATTCCTCGTATTCTTCCATCTTTTCCTCAGTATTATACACGTCGTTCACGTGTTGTGGATGCGTCTACTAATGTGTCATCTTCCTTGTGACAGCCTACTTATGCCTTACGTACTCACCCCTTGACCGCTATGGTTTTTCTAGCGCTGGCGCTGCAACTTCTTATCGTGATGTTCATTCCAAATGGCAGCTTACCATAGCAGAGGAGATTGTTGCTCTTGAGCTCACCGACACGTAGGAACTTGTTTCTATTCCTCCATGTGCTCGTCTCGTCACTTGTAGCTGGGTCTATAACTCACACGGATGGTTCTCTTGAGCGCTACAAAGCTCGTCTTGTAGCTCATGTCTTTCAACAGGAGCATGGTCGTGATTATGATGACTTCTGCTCCTATGCCCCATATGACCATTGTTCGCACACTTCTTGGCGTGGCCTCTATTAGCCATTGGTCTGTCTCAGCTCGATGTCAAGAATGCCTTCCTTAATGGTGAGTTGCGTGAGGAGGTTTACATGCAGCCACCACATGGGTATTTTGTTCCTGATGGTATGGTACGTCATCTCCGTCGCTCTCTCTATGGCCTTAAGCAAGCCCCTCGTGCTTGGTTTGAGCGTTTCGCCTCTGTGGTGATTGTTGCTGGTTTTTCGACAAGCACTCATGATCCTGAGTTGTTTGTCCACCTTTCTTCTCATGGTTGGACTCTTCTCCTATATGTTGATGACATGATCATCACTAGCGACGACCCTAAGTACATTGCCTTTGTGAACGCATGTCTTAGTGAGTAGTCTATTATGTCTGATCTTGGCCCTCTTCACTGTTTTCTTGGGAGTGAGGTTTCTACTACCTCTGATGGCTTTTTTATTTCCCATGAGAAGTATATCCATGATCTTGTCCATGTTGCTCTTACTGATAAGCACACCATTGAGACTCCCATGGAGCTCAATATTCACCTCACCGTGCTACTGATGGTGACCCCTTGTCTGATCTGGCGTTGTATTGTCATCTTGTTGGGAGTCTAGTCAATCTAGTTGTCACTCGTCTGCGTATCTCATATATTGTTCATATTTTGAGTCAGTTTGTTTTTGCTCCCACTTCGGCTCACTATAGTCACTTTCTTCGTGTTCTTCAATATCTTCGTGACGCGCTCTCTCGCCGTCTTTTCTTTCCGCTCTCCAGTTTGTTACAGCTTCAAGACTATTCGAATGCTACATGGGCTAGCCATGCTCAGATCGCCGTTCACTTTTTGCTTACAGTGTTTTTCTTGCTGGTTCTCTCATTTGCCTAGAAGACGGAGCAACAAATTGCAGTTTCCTGCTCGAGTGCAGAGGCTGAGTTGCGAGCTATGGCTCTTTTAACGGCAGAGATGACTTAGTTATGGTGATTACTACAGGAGTTTGGTGTGTCTGTTATTACACCTACTACACTCTTGTCTGATAATACACGTGCTCGAAGTATTGCGCGCGATCCTATGAAACATGAGCTCGCCAAGCATATTGGTGTTGATGCTTCTTTTGTGCGCCCTCATGTGCAGGATCAGGTTATTGCTCTTCAGTATGTGCCTTCCAAGTTACAGTTGGCGGATTTCTTTACGAAGGCCCAAACTAGAGCCGAGCATGGATTTTATCTCTCCAAACTAAGTGTTGTGGATCCACCATGAGTTTGAGGGGTGGTGTTAAGAGTTATATTATTTTCCATTTATAGCCTGATTTATTTTCCCTAAGGTATGAGGGGTTTCATGCATATTTACCACCTCTACATGTATATATATCGGCCTAGGTCCACCTGGAAATACAAGTTGCATATTTCCTAACAATATCTACTTGATGCTGCTATGGGTAGTTGAACCTGGCTCTGATACATTTATGTTGTGCTATGGATATACTTATGTTACTATGTAATGAAGGCAAAGGTGGGAGGCCATGTTTTATGCAATCGGTGTTTTGTTCCACTTGAGCCGACACTAGGACCCGAGTTTTATCTTGATCCAAGACCGAGCTTACTCAACCTCTCGTTGGGGAATTTATGGGACCCATTGCGACCTAGACCTAAACCTCTAACCTCTCCATGGGCCACATAGTTCGGGCTTTCCGTTACGTCCAGTTGAGTTGCGAATGAGATATGTTTATGATGATGATGTTGTTAATGTTATAGCTAGCCGTTGCATACATATAGGCAAGGTTGTCAGAACCGTGATTCTGAACTGGATCGAAGCTTTGATGGTAGGATCGCAAATCATAGAATCTTCACTATCAGAATCGTAGAAACGTAGATACTAATAATCAAAATCATAGAACCATAGGGGTTCATTTGGATCGTAAAGTGGTAGAATCGTACAATAGAATCATGATTCTGACAACCTTGCATATAGGAGTGTGGCGCGGCAACCATTTATCTTGCTGCTCTAGCCGCTCACAATGGTTGAGTCTGTTTCGGAGCATCGGCTAGACTCACAATTCAGGCACAACTCAGTTGGGTGGCTCCTTGGACTTGTTTGCAACATATGAGAAGTGTCGTGGCCACTCTCCCTCCGCCGACACACCCCGTGTGTGCTATTCTCGAGGGCATCAAGGGGTTGTTTGGTTCTCGCCAGTGTCGGCCATGCCAATGTTGGCGAGCCAAATACTTGGTGCAGGATCTGGGGGCCAAAATTTGTCAATGATTTGGCGTCAAAGTGAACTGGAGGAGCCTGGGTGGGCTGGGCGCACCAAAAAATTGGTGCCCATCCCAACGGGACGCCAAGCCTGATCAACGACCAAAATTTTGGATCGGCAGGTGAGGGTTGTAATCCAAACAGCCCCTAAGAGCGTTTGGCGTTTGTTAGGGTAAATTGGTACGCCCCTGCAGGGTTAAATCTATTCGAATAGCCCTGTCCACGGTTATGGACGACTTCAACATTTTGTACTTAATCATAGAACAACTTCAACAAATATTTAATAAACTTGCCGCCGTGTGAGCATTGTTTGTAAAGCGTCCCTCAGAGCGCCCTCCAGGCTCAAAAGCATCCAGCTCACTTTAGACATGTGTCTAAGGCGTGCCTTAGACATTAAAGCGTCTGAAGCGCCCGCTTAGGCGTCCTGATTGGCGCTTTAGTACAGAGAGGACGCCATAGACTTGCCAAGCAGGGAACAGAGATTTCTGGCGGGAAAAAAGGGCTGGGCGGGAACACAAGGGCAGGAAAACTGGGCTCACATGTGAAACAGTTACAGGAGAGGAAAGAGAGAGAGAACCAAAACCAGGGCGTGCAAATCTCCAGGCTTTCAGCTCTCTCCTCTCCTCTGGCAGCAGCTTCCGCCTC
>NC_041381.1:284547403-284549439 GCF_002162155.2 Triticum dicoccoides | reverse complement strand
ATCGATCGAGGAAGAGATGCCGGATTTCTTCTTCTGTGGGACGACTACTTCAAAGAAGTTCCTCGCTTTCCCGAACATTTGTTTCGACGAAGGTTCGTAATTAGTACACTTCTCTGCTTTGGTCCTTTTTTCATTTCCCTGTCTCATTTAATTTTTATGCACAGATTTAGGATGTCGCGTACTTTGTTCAACCGCATAGCTGATGGTATACTTGAGCATGACTATGATGATTATTTTACGCAAAAAAGAAGTGCTTCTGGAGCTCTTGGGTTACATCCTTTGCAAAAGATGACCGCGGCGATGCGGATACTAACATATGGAATAGCAGCCGATTATGTTGATGAGTACATCCGGTCCGCTGAGTCTACTAATTTAGAGTCTTGCAAGAAATTTGTGATCAAAATTTGTGAAGTTTTTGGGGAAAAGTACCTGAGATCTCCAAATGAAGAAGACATTGCTAGGTTATTTGCAATAGGGGAGGAAAGAGGATTTCCCGGTATGTTAGGGAGCATAGATTGCATGCACTGGGGGTGGAAAAATTGCCCCAAAAAATGGCATGGCATGTTTAAAGGCCATGTGAGCGAGCCCACTATGATCTTGGAAGCAGTTGCTTCACAAGATCTTTGGATTTGGCATGCTTATTTTGGTTTACCAGGGTCTCTGAATGATATAAATGTTCTTCAACGTTCTCCTGTTTTTACAAAGCTAGCCGAAGGCCAAACTCCTCCAGTGAATTATAGCATCAATGGCCATCAGTACACAATGGGGTATTACCTTGCAGATGGTATCTATCCACGGTGGGCAACATTTGTGAAGAGCATACCAGCTCCAACTAGCAGAAAGCATAAAACTTTTGCCAAGAAGCAAGAGGGGGCTAGGAAAGATGTGGAACGAGCCTTTGGAGTTCTGCAATCCCGTTTTGCCATTGTTCGTGGACCGGCTAAAGGATGGAAACGTAAAGAAATCACTGATGTCATGAAAGCTTGTGTCATAATGCACATATGATAGTTGAAGAGGAGCGGCAAACTGGTCGGCAAAGGTGCACTTTTGAGGCAATGGGAGAAAGAGTCACAATCTCTCGTACTCATGCGGAAGAACTGAGCTCTTTTATTCAGATGACTAATCGGATTAGAAATTTCGATGAACATGATCAGCTTAAACTTGATCTAATTGACCATGTCTGGCAAAAGTTTGGAAACGAGTGATGTAATCCATGTCTTTGTAAGGCAGCTATCAATAAAAATATTTATGCAATGAGTGATGTAATCCATGTCCTCAACTAGCAGAAAGCAATAAATAGTTCTTACAACTACAACATATAGCTCACATTACCCTAGGCCGCGAGCAAGGATCTCCTTCTGCTTAGCTTGATAGAACTGCTTTTGAACATCAGTCATACCACTTGTGTCGATGAGCATGACCCTCTCATCTAATTCAAACTGTCTCCGTGCATCCTCCCTCTCGTTTCGTGCATCCTCATTCTTTTTGAGTGCAATCTCCTCTTTTCGCAATTCCAATTGCTGTGCGTAGCGAGCATTTCTTGCCGCCTCTTTGATCTCATCCTTCTCTAGCTTTGCTGCCCACACAGTTTCTAATGACAGCTTGCAAGCACTGTCATCAGCTTTACCTCTCTTGTCCCTCTTCACACCATCAGGTCTTTTCTCATGTTCAAGAGCATCAGTGTGTATCGAGGTAGCATCAGTACGTACCGAGGATGCATCAGCCGGATCATTGGTGGCTGTGCCTGGACTTGCATCAATGGTCTTCTTTTGTTTCTTAAGAGAAGTTTCAACTTCTCTTGTCTGCCACTTTGGATACTTCGAAAACTCTACATAGCAATGCATCAGTGTGAAAGGCTTCTTTTTTTTTAAGATCCATTTCCTTGAACAAAATGTGTGCATCGTTTGTCTGCACATATAAATATGTTGTTAAAATAAGCACAACACATATAGAATATTGCACATCACATATAGAATTACAAGAAAGGCGCATACCTTTTCTTGTATAGTCCTTCCACTTTCTTCCCTATTTAAAAT
>NC_041381.1:284540874-284547393 GCF_002162155.2 Triticum dicoccoides | reverse complement strand
AAAGCACTGATCAGCTTGGTCTGTAGTGTTGTGTTAGCACCGATCCAAAGTCTGTCATGGAAGCGAATCACTCCTTGTCGTAACTCATAGCCTTGCTCATCTGGACTGCACAGAGCGAGCTGTTGCAACAAATCTTGGCTGTCGGCATCAGTTTCATATGAATTAGCAACCTCCTGTAGCCACTGTGGTTGGCACACTGACAGGGAGCAAATGCCCGACGCGGGACAAGGCGTCTGCTGCGCCATTGTCGGTTCCACGCCGGTACTTGAAAGAAAATTGCAGTCCCACCATCTTCGACATAGCTTTGTGTTGGAGCTCCGTCTCGAGCTGTTGGTCACCGAGGTGACACAAACACTTGTGGTCAATGACAATTACGAACGGAGCTCTCTGAAGATAAGCACGCCACTTGTCCACCGCCATCATCACCATGAGGAATTCCTTCTCGTAAATCGATAGCCATTGATTCTTTACTCCCAAAGCCTTGCTAAGGTATGCAACCAGGTGTCCGTCCTGTACCAGGACAGCGCCCACACCGGTGTCACAGGTGTCCGTCTCGATGGAAAAAGGGCGACTGAAATCCGGCAGAGCCAAAACCGGCGTGTTCACCATTGCCACTTTGAGCAGTTCGAATGCTGACTAAGCCTGGTCTGACCAGGGGAAGCCCTTTTTGGTGAGAAGCTGAGTAAGAGGCTTAGCCAGAATTCCATACCGTGGTACAAATTTTCGGTAGTAGCCAGTAAGACCAAGAAATCCGCGCAGCTCGGAGGCATTCGTTGGAGTCAGCCAAGCTCGCATGGCACTCGTCTTGGTGGCATCTGTCGCCAAGCCCTCGCTGGAGATGACGTGTTCGAGATACTCGACGCAGGGCTGCGCGAACGAGCAGTTGGATTGCTTCGTGTATAATTGGTTCTGGCGCAGAATCGAGAAGACCGTGCGCAGATGTTCTTCATGCTCTGGAAGTGACTGAAGACCATAATATCATCCAAGAAGGTGACACACGTACTTGCGGTTCGGACCGGGGAAGACCGAATTCATCACACACTGGAAGGTGGGCGGTCCATTTGTGACTCCGAACGGCATGACACGGAATTGAAAATGGCCATGATGTGTTTTGAGTGCCGTCTTTTCCTCATCGCCTTCCCTCATTCTAATCTGGTGATAACCGGAGCGCAAATCGATCTTGGAGAAGAACGCAGCCCCAGCCAATTCATCCAGCAGCTCATCAATTATAGGAAGAGGAAACTTGTTCTTGGTGACTTGATTGAGACGTCTGTAATCCACACAAAACGCAACGTCCCATCTTTCTTCTTGACCAGCAAAACCGGAGCTGCAAATGGTCTCATACTGTGAGTAATTACTCCAGTTTTTAACATTTCACTGACTTGCCACTCTATTTCATCTTTTTGCAGCGGTGAGTACCAATATGGCCGACAGTTCGCCGGGGCAGCACCTGGTTCCAACGTGATAGCATGATCATATTGCCGATGCGGGGGAAGTTCAGTTGGTTCCTCAAAAATGTCACTAAACTCCGTGAGCAGACGCTTAATTGTTGGCTTAATTGTTGGTGGAACTGGTGCCTCTGAATCTGTATTGGTTGGTGTCAACTGCATTTCCAGTAGTGCCGCGCCCCAAATTTCATTGGCCTCATGCATTTCCCAATGTGCAGCTGCATCCAGAGCGGTGAGTGTTGCTTGCTCGTCAGACCGTACTCCTGTTAAGTGCACCGCCTTGCCCTCCTGGTTGAACTCGATGGTCTTTTGCTGCCAATCACACTTCATTGGACTGTTCTTAGCCAACCAGTCAACGCCCAGCAAGGCGTCATAGACCCCAAGGTTTAACACCTGCATATCCGTTGTGAACTGATGATCCTGAACACTCCACTGTAGTTGCTGCACCATGACAGTGCAACTTAACTTCTGCCCATTGGCGACACGCACTGCTATGGGAGCAATGCTGGTGGTTGGCGCGCCTATCCTTGCTGCAAATGAGGAGTTGATGAAGCTGTGAGTGCTTCCAGAATCAACAAGGAGGAGCAAGGTTTGGTTCCCGACTGTTGCTCGCAAACGGATAGTTTCAGCAGATTCCGTTCCCTCCACGGCATGAGCTGAGAGCAAGCAGCAGGCTGCGTCGGCCGACCCCTCTGGTTCGTCCAACAGCTGCAAAGCGCGGACAGGTTCGTCCAACAGCTGCAAAGCGCGGACAGCTTCGTCAGATAATACTTCTCCATGATCGCCCACTTCAATTGTTAGCAGCTGCGCCGATCGTTTGCACTGATTATCGCGCGAGTACTTGTCTCCATATCTGAAGCAGAGGCCATTCTGGCGCCGGTAATCCCGCAGCTGTCACTCGCGCCCAAAGTCATCCGCAGCTGGCTTGGGTGTCGGAGCCGCGCGTTGGCCAGGAGCAGGCACTTGCGGTAGTACTGGTGCTAGAGGCGGACGAGCCATCGATGGAAACGCTCCTGACAGGGGCGGTGGTCGTCCCGCCGAAGCTGATCGAAGACGAGGACGCTGAATGTCCAGCTCCTCTTCATAAATGCGAGCAAAAACTGTTGCCCGTGTGATGCTGTTGGGTGCCTGCAAACGTACTTCTGCGCGCAACTCATCCTTCAGGCCTAATAGAAACTGAGTGCAAAAAATTTGGTGCTCAAAGAGGGATCCAGAGCCAGCAGATTGTACATATGAAACTCAAATTGTTGCCGGTACTCGGCCACCATGCCGGTCTGACGAAGCTGCAGGAGATTGTGAATGGTGGACTCAAATTCCTCTGGGCCAAGTTCTTGCACAACGGCTCGATGAAATTGTTCCCAGGTGATATCCACATGTGTCTGACGGAAGGCCCGAAGCCAAAGCGCGACGTGTCCGTCGACGTAGAGAGCCGCCGCCGCCACCCAATTGTGCAGTGGCACCTGATACATCTCGAAGTACGCAAGGCAGCGGTCCAGCCAAACCCGCGGTAGTTCACCGTCGAAGCGGGGGAAGTTGTGCTTCGGCGGCTTGGTGGCGTACTTCTCTCGTGGCTGGGGAGCGTGCTCGTGGCGCTGTAGTGGATGCTGAAGCCGCTCCACCGCAGCCGGCTGTTCGGGGAGAGCAAGCAGGGGTGGGCCTTCATTTCGCACAATGGGGCCGTGGCCCATGATGGCCTGTGGAATCGGCAAAGCACTTGGATGAGGTGCGGCGCGCTGCTCTAGGGAAGGTGCGGGTTGCTGGAGGCCGTTGGTGGGCGCCGGCGTGCAGGGACCTGCCGCGGAGAGGTTGTCCACCTGCGACGCCGATGTTGTAGCGGAAGAAGCCGTCAGAGAAGTCACCTTGCGCATGTCATCCACGTCGGCCTGCGTGAGCCCGATCTGCTTCGACGGGCTCTGCAGCTCGGTGGAGACGTGAGACGTGCGTGTTGAACATGGCCTGTGCCTCTGCTTGTTTGGTCGCCAGAGCTTGCTCTTCATCGAATCTGGACAAGAGCTTCTCCATCATGGCGGTGAGATTCGTTGTTTGTTCCCCCTTGGCAGTGAGGAGTCGTCGGGTCTGGACGGAAGGCTTGGACGGCGCCGTGGTACCCGCCCCGAACAAATCGAACCCCGATGTGGATTCCGTGGGATCTCACCGGAGTGAACTCCCACCGACAGCGATGGATGTTACAGATCGGTCAAGGGAGTTGAGGATGCCGCGGCGCAAAAATTTGGGGGAGGGGGGGATTGTTGGCTCTGATTACCAATTGTGACGACCGATAGGGGAGAATCAGTCGCACGAGAGGGGAATTTGGGGTGGAGCAGAGGTAGGTAGGAGAAGGGGAGAGACCGAATTGACTTGTTCTTTCATTCGATACGCATTACACTGGAGAGGTTTGGCTAAGTACCCACACACACCCTACCACTGGTTACAATGGGCCACAGCCGGCCCATGGACTCACTGGGCTCAGCCGGTACTACCCTTCTCCCTTATCAGTCCACATCTATGTAGTAGCAGGTGTGACACTAGTCCTTTGTATAGCATGTGATATTCCCCACTGTTATGAGGGGTTTTAGAACAGACTTGAGGTAGAGAGGCAGAGAAGAGTTGGTGTTGAACACAGGATAGTTTTATTTCTGAAGTTGTAGCTCGTATTACTGCTGTGAAATCTACACCCCCTAATCCTTATGTGTCTACTTGGCACTGATCTTGACCATTTGAATCCTTGTGTTGAGCTCATGGAAACAAACTTGCCCTAATGCCTTTGTTAGAGCAACTCTAGCAGATCCGCTATATCCTTGCCAACTCGTAAAATACCACCGTTTTACAGTTTTTCGCTTTTTCTCGCCCAAACAGGCCTCCTAAAAGTCCGCGGCCTGTAAAATTTACAGGCGGCCCGCAAATCGCCCATCAGAATATGTATGGGGAATATGTATGGGGTCGGGGACTTTTTAGGGTTAGCGTATCAGATAAGCTCCGCCGCAGTCCACCGCTAGCGAGAGTACTACGGCGAGCAATTAGCCGCCCATCTCCTTCCATTTCTCGCCTTCGACCGATGATCCATGGCCGATGCTGCCGCCCATCTCCTTTCATTTCTCGCCTTCGACCGATGATCCATGGCCGATGCTGCTCACGGGCATGGTAGCCGTGGCGAGTCACCGCCGCGCAAGCTCGCTCGACGCAACACGGAGGCCGGAAGCTCCAGCTGGCCTGCCGGCAAGCCATGGCGGTCCAAGCAGGCGCGCGACCCCAGCCGCCTTTCCCACGGCGGCGGAGAAAACGCGTGGGCCCGCTTCAAAGACCTCCACAACGCCTTTTCCCGCACACCCTGAGGTGCCGGGAGGCAGATGCGAAGCTCCTCGCCACAGAGCGCGCGATGGCGGCCAGAGAAGAAGGCGCCGCCAACAGGCTCATCGCCGCAAAGGAGGATAAGGAGTAGTTAGCTCAAGTAACACTACTCAAATACCAAGGGATTAACATATAAATAGCAACAACAATTCTTACATGACTTCACCTTGGGGTTCTGCATAGCAAGCCGTGTCCTCTCCCGAATCCGCTGGAGCGTCTCTGCACATGCAAGTTAAATTTAATAAGGCATTACCGTCTCCTCAAATCAAGATGCAACTCTTATCTAAGCCATTTACTAGATCCATTTAAACCTACATCGTTGCAGTTATTCCATGTTTTTCTGGAACAGAACATCTACGTGAATTTCCTAAAAGGTGGCCGTTGGCATGTTGAGTTCTCACGTTGCTATCACACAGTTTCCACCTACCAGTACCAATCTCTCTTTTTCTTCCATTTTAATCAAATATTTCCACAAAAGTTACCACTGAAGGATTAAACTAGGGTACAATCCTACCTGGGCTGTGCTTCCTGCCCTTGTTCCACGGCGTATTCCCCTTGTTCGCCTGCGATATCCGCATCCGCCTCATCATCTCCCTCTCGTCCACTGCCTCGCCGTCTTCCTCATTCCCCACACCGTCCTCCTCAGTCGGAAACTGGATTTCCACCGCCTTCGCACCGCGGTCCAGGGCCAGCGCAGGGTCCACCTCCGCTAACACCCTGACTGCGCCGGCGCGGCAGCGGGGCGGCCCAAAGCATATCACCCGGCGCTGGGCGTGGGATGCGCAGGGCCACGGGGGAACCTGCGGGAGCCGGGGCCAGGAGGAGACCCAGTAGTAGCCCAGGAGCTGCGGCGCCATTAGATGTCTGTGTTCTTCACGGCGGATGGTTGGCCTAGCAGAATGCCGCCAACGTAGCGCGTGGAGATGTGATGCGAGGAGCCCCGCCGCTGCCGGTGGCGGATGGAATGGAGGGCGGCTGAGGGAAGGATTGGCTCGGCCGCGGCTGATGGAAGGATTTTGGTTCGGCGGCGGCGAGGGAGAGATAGTCGAGCGAATTGGCGTCCTATGCGGAGAACGTGGAGTGGAGCAGGGATAAGAGCTGCACGAAACCAAGGACGTGTTTGGTTGGCTGGCTGCACAAGGGCAACTAAGGCTAGTCATCCCATCCCATCCCATTGTTAGAGCATCTCTAGTGGAACGTGTAAATTTGGACGTGTATATCTCCATATACACGTCCATATACACCTTGCTAAATTATACATCTCCCAGTTTTTCAGTGGAACGTGTAAATTAGGACGTGTATATTCCAACGGCTATATTTTCAAACGGCTATATTTCCAACGGCTATATTTCCAACGGCCATATTTCCGATCTATATAAACCACCCCTACCACCTCTCTTCCAGCACACTTCTACCTGTGACTTCTCTTCTCACCTAGATTTCTCTATCGTTTGTCACGCAACACAATGAACACATCCACTTGGGACATGAGTTCTTCGTCATCTTCATCTGGCGACGATGAACTCATACTTGCAGCATTCGCCGAGCGGGAGGAGGAAGAGAGGAAGAACGGTCGACGCCATGGCGGTTCCAAGCATGGACGTCAGTCAATCGATCGAGGAAGAGATGCCGGATTTCTTCTTCTGTGGGACGACTACTTCAAAGAAGTTCCTCGCTTTCCCGAACATTTGTTTCGACGAAGGTTCGTAATTAGTACACTTCT
>NC_041381.1:284495769-284537955 GCF_002162155.2 Triticum dicoccoides | reverse complement strand
GCTCCTCTGCTCCCTCTGCTCCACGCCGCCCCTCTGCTCCCGCTCGCGAGGAAGGGAAAAATGGGTACCTTGGGCAGCGGCTGGAGAGGAGACGCGACGGCGACCGGAGAGGGGCGACGGCGACCTTGGGGAGGCGGCCGGAGAGGAACGGGAGCGGGAGCGGGGGTCTTTTTTTCGGTCCTGGGAGCGGGAGCGCGAGCCCACGAGCGTGGCTCGGTCGTCTTTACTCCCACGCCAGGTACGCTCGTGGTAGCGACGTGTATATGTGCACGACGTGATACACGATCCACTGGGAAGGTTTTTTTGATCTTGATAGTGTAAATTTAGCATCCACCTCCATATACACCATCCACTAGAGATGCTCTTAGAGTCCGGACCAAAATGAAGCCTCCCCATGCATTTGGATTCTAGGCCGTCCGATCCTCTTCCCGAACGCATCCCATCCGTCGATCTCCAGATGAACTCGTTCTGGTCGTCCGATCGTGACCTGCACAGACTGCCCTTTTACACCCGTGCTAGCGCGCTAGCTCTCAATGACATGTGGGTCCCAGGTGAGGTGGGCCTCGGCTGTCAGTGACCGCGGAGCGTAGGTGTGACCGGTGCGGGTTTCTATGTGCGCAGGGGCGTGCCCCCGCATGTGAATTTGGATGGCCGGCGAGGGCAGTTCTGGGTTTCCACATATTTTTGCTTGTGTGGTGTATCGTTGGTGGCCAGGGATGGATAGGAGTGGGGAGGGCGACCGATTGGTCAGAACCCTAGCTGCCAGTCCCCCTCGATCTCACGCCCCTCTCCTTCGTCCCCTCCCCTCCGTGCTCCTGTCCTCCCCACCTCGTCATTCTTCTCCTGCCGCCCAGCCGGCCGCCACCGCTCTCCCTGCCGAGCTGGCCGCTACCGCTCTCCCCGCCGAGTTGCCGTCCTCACACGCGATCGTCCTTGCCATTCTATCAGTGGAAAGCTCCACCATGACGGCATCGACCGGATCCGGTGTTGTTGTGCGTGAGGAGGACGGACATGGGAAAGGCGCAACAAGGCAGCATTGGCGTCGCTGTGGTGATGTGCGTGAGGAGGACGGATGTGGGGAAGGTGCAACAAGCCGGCCCTCGCGTCGCAGTAGAGTGGAGCCGGCCATCACTGTCGACCACTGCTCGTCGGTCGTCGTCCCTCATCCACCATCTAGGTTGGACGTCTTTGGCCTTGCCATCTTGCTCCTCTCGGTTTTTTCCTCTTTATTTCATAGGTTCGTTGACAATTTGATTTTGATTTTTTTATTTATGTTTTTTTAGCAAGATGTTTGTAGATCAGGTGAAGAAGAGAGGAAGGATCTTGAGGAAGAGTCGAGAACAAGGTGAACCTCTTTGCCATCGCAACCCGGCGGCACAGGCGACAATGAGCAGGTATATTTCTTCTAGATTCGTCCTCTTCTTGTGTCGTGACTGGATGAGGTGAGATTCAGATTGTTGGGTATTGTTTGTATTGCTAACTGAGGTGGGATCATAATTATTTGTTTGATTATTTGGTTGGGTTTAGTTAGAATAAATCATTGATGGTTGATCTTGTTAGCTACAGATGTTATTCCCCTGTTTCGAACAAGATTGATTTTTGATAGACTGAAATTAGTGTTTGATTCTCCTACACCGTGCCCAGCAAGAAGAGGTCGTCAAGGGAAGCTGACCTACAGTGACCACGCTCCACGACGCCCTCCCAATCAGACTCCTCTTTTTCCTCGCTCATGCCCTATTGCGTCAACGGTTGTGGCCTGCTCCCAGGCTGCATGTGAGAAGGTGACACGGCGGCGGTTGGTTTGCATAAATATTGATCAATGCATTATGAGAATATTTTGTGAGGTATCCTGATTGGCATATCACAGGTTGCTAGAGCTGTTGAACGGCACGAACAGTTTTTCTACAGATGAGAAGGTTACCAATTGGCTAATCCATCTATCCTCTTTGTTTATCACCAAGTTTGTACTTTTACGGAGTGGAAAGGGCAATTGGCTGCCTATGCATGAATTAGAGCTTTCATGACATTATTCCGCATCATGCATTTTGTTGTATGTAGACTATATCCTTTAAAAGTGCATTCATTTAGAATTAGCAAATTGGGTCTCTGATATGGAAGTATATATTGCATTGTTGCTACTGAGATGTAGCGTTCTATACATTTCTAGAAATAAGGTCCCATGGTTATTGGTGTTGTTAATTCTCATGCCAAAAGAATTATGTGTGGTCGTCTTCCTGCCGCACATCCCGCTGGTTTGCGGTTTATCTTTTCGGTCTGCAAGCTATACAGATTAAATGCATTTTTCTGGATATATAGATTAAATGCTCTCTACGCGGTGGTTTCCACTGCCTCTTGCTCTTCATATATAACTTATTTGTGAGGCCTCCCACTTTATCTTGTATTTGAACTAACAACCTGGGTCCTGCAAAATGCAACTACATGAATTTGGATTTGTCCATCAAGCTTAAGAAGGTTATGTTGAGCATGGTAATTAATTTACGCAGAGTTTTTCTTGAGTTGTATGTACGAACATGGTACATATGTAATTATTTTTTCTTTATTCCATATAGGATAGCCCTTTTCTGGTGCCATTTTTTTATAGTGTGGCGCCATGGATTTGGAGCACACAATATATGCATATTTATATTAAATTTATTACAATAACAAAGGCATATGTACCCCGGAATCAGAAACTGAAGCTACTCATACAAGATAGTAGAATCTTCACTTTCGTTATCCATTTCTTGGACCTGAGTTGCAATAGCTCTGACTTGATTCTTGATATGCAGAGATGGCAGTTATTGTACAATTAGGAAAACTACCAATAGAGTGAGAACAAGATGGGGCCTAAGAGGCAACCATAAAAGGCAGCAGGATAAATGGCATTTATGTACTGAAGAACTGTGGTTGTGTAAGTCTCTCATCATCCTAGAACACTAAATAATGACATGTTTTTTACTTTAGTTAGGCTTGACTATAGAATAAAATGCTTTACTTTTCATGTTCTTTACTTCACTTTTAGTAATTCCTTATCCGTAACTATTGTTTCTTTAGTTGCATATCTCTGTGATCAGCTTAGGCATTATACATCTGATGGCCTCTTTATTTATACATTAAATATATGGTATTGATTATCTATGCTTTATGCTCTGCTCTGCCCATGGCCTGGTCATGTAGTTCTACCTTCCATGTGAAACATGTTCTGCCTGTGCAATCTACAGTATTTTGTTTCCATTTTTCTCTATATCAAGAGCATTTTTTTCATCATTTTATCATCCAGCAGGTCGAGCTTCAGGTAGTGGAATGTAATTCTATTTTTTTCTCAAACTACAATGACACGGTAGAAAATAGTTCGACATATAGCTGAAGTTTTTGCTCCATCAGACCATTTGAAATTGGTTATGCTACTACATTTTACTATTGATTTGAGATGCCTTATTCCTAGATAGTGACTATCTAAATTATTGACATCCACTCAAATAAATATACAAGAGTTATATGAAAAGAAATCACTCTTATCTTTTGAACAAGAAATTATAAATGAAGATGCAATTAACCAATCTTTAGCGGCATAAATGTTCAGGTCGCACATGCATGCCAGAACACTGTCGGGTGGTCTTACAAAAGACAACTACTTTCACATCAGTAATATCTTCTGTTAGAGATATTCCACAACCCTTCTTGCTAGCTCCAGTCATTTAATTACTATTTTATCCACCATATTTTATGCTTTTCATTCCTAATTTTTTGGTCACAAGAAATTGTAGTTAAAGCGTATACACACCTAGAGTGTAAGTCGCAAGAAACTGTAGTTAAAGTCTATGCACGCCTACAGTGCAAGAAACAAAACGAGCCTAAAATACTGATTGTTTATAGCCTGATCTCGTTGTAGTGTTGAATCCTTGCATGTCTATTTTCAGTATATCTCATTGTTAGAACCGTGGATTAAATGGAGCCTCCTCAGGGCATAAGCATTAGTGAGGTGAAATATGTAGAGTTTGGATTGATTTACAGGTTGTACTAATGAACACACTAAGGTGGGCTTATATTTCCTGTTTGGTATGCAATCATATGGCAAACGTGTTTTGACGAAACTTTGGGCCAGAAACACCTTCCCCTGATCTCCTGAATTATGTGTCATCTATTGCCACCTGATAAAAAGGCAATCCATGGCTGTCTATATCCCTCAGAAATCTATGGCCTTCTCTCCTGCGTTGTTGCTTCTCCGCCGCGTGGTTGCCGCCTCTTCTTTCTCTTGATGTGAGACTGCTCTATTTTGCTTCTCACTGCCGTGGATCCTCATGGCGGCACATGACAACAATCTCTCTTTTCTCTTTACACCACCATGAATTCCTCATGGCAACGCATGGCCATCACTTCCTCAGAAAGTAGACATCGATTAGACAGAGGAAGGAGAAGCGGTCGTCGGAGCGATGCCGAACCATGAGGAGCTACATGGTGAGACACACATCACACACATATCCTACGGGGGTATGCACATAATCACTATTTTTTTCTCTACACCATTAGAGTTGTGAAACAACCCATTATTTCGGAGATAAAATGCAGTCATAAACCTATACTTGAGACTAATATTTTTCTTTGTGGAGAATAGACAAAATGGGGAAAGCCCATGGCAGCCGCTTCATTTTTTACCTGCTACTATCTGTGCTCTGAGCAATGTACTGGTTTTGTGTAACTTCATCTTACATATAGGTACTATGGTGGAATATTTATCTATACATTTGAGATTGTCATTTATATTTGGCTACTTCATTCTTCTCTAAAACTGCAGGTATATTCTCACATTGGACTGGATTATTGCTACAATTTGGTTGATTCAGACATCCAGTATCTTGAATGGCTTTCGCTGCTGGGCAAATCAAGCGATGGAAGGTATTTTTTCCAGTGATATTGAAGCACATTGATATTGTATATGATGGCTCTCTTTTTCTGATCTCAGTGTGTTTGTGTTTAGAAAATTATTTGTTTATTTTTACTTCTCAAGGCATATGCCAGGAGAAAGCTCCGTTGTTGAAAATCTGTTAAGAGACGGGAGATAAGATTATTTGCAAGAAAATATGTTCTGCATACTAATGGGTGTCAATATTTAAGCTAGATCTTTGAATAGTTTAGTGTCCAATAGATGAACCGGTGAAGTGATAGCATGTAGTGATGGTAGGGTAGGTATGATTTTAGTTCAAGTTGTCTGAAATATCCTAGCAATTGCTCATGTGGTTAGATAATGATATATTTAGGATGGGCCTTTAGTTGTTTAGACCTGAAATTAGAAAGCTGACAGTTTATTTGTATTAGTTCCTCTGTTACTATTTCCTGTGAAGGAAAGTGCATCGAATAGAAATGACTTTTGCTAAGAGAGGTGGAAATTTATAATAAGAAAAAAGAAACTACTTTTGCTGCAGTTCCGGTTTGTTGTACTGAGATGGCTCATATTCCATTGAACTCAAACTTTGTAGGCCTCCCAGCATTTTGGAGACATATTCCTCGAATGAGAGACTATGATGTAAGTCTCTCTCTCCCCCTCTCTCTCTCTGTGTGTGTGTGTGTGCTGCGATCGCTTTTCTACAGCTAGACATGCATGTCAGTGTTTGTGTTTGTAGACGACGGAGGGGAGTGCGTCACACCGCTGCCCTGTTTCTCTTTGCTGTCGCCTACTCGGCTTAGGGCGCTCGTTTGTACCAATGCTGCAGGGTATGTTTGTCTTCTTTCCTATAATTTCCTTTATTGTAGTTACCATTTGGTACCCGATTACAAAGTATTTGGCCTAGGTGTTTGAATTTATAGGAACAAACATGTTATCTTGCAAGTACATATGTATACCATTTTTTGTTTTAAGAAGCATGGACTATATTTAGATTCCTTTGTTGCCTGCTAGATGGTTTTGTGTAAACGAAAAAGATACCAAATTTTTCCAGCTACCTCTTGAGTGATTTTGCTTGTTAGTAATGTTTACCCTACCTAAATCCTAAGTTAGGGTTTATTAGTAATTAGATATACTTAGGTAAGTAGAACTGTAGAAGTCTAATAATAAAGGTTCATCAAAATGGGGAATCTTTCATGCACATGATCACATTTTTTTGTTGGCATTCTTTTCTTATTTTCCTCCCTTGAACCAGGACATCACTGAAGGAAATATGCCCTAGAGGCAATAATAAAGTTATTATTTATTTCCTCATATCATGATAAATGTTTATTATTCATGCTAGAATTGTATTACCCGGAAACATGATACATGTGTGAATACATAGACAAACATAACGTCACTAGTATGCCTCTACCTGACTAGCTCATTAATCAAAGATGGTTATGTTTCCTAACCATAGACATGTGTTGTCATTTGATTAACGGGATCACATCATTAGGAGAATGATGTGATTGACATGACCCATTCCGTTAGCCTAGCACTTGATCGTTTAGTATGTTGCTATTGCTTTCTTCATGACTTATACAAAGTTCCTACAACTATGAGATTATGCAACTCTCGTTTACCAGAGGAACACTTTGTGTACTACCAAACGTCACAATGTAACTGGGTGATTATAAATGAGTTCTACATGTGTTTCCGAAGGTACATGTTGAGTTGGCGTATTTCGAGATTAGGATTTGTCACTCCGATTGTCGGAGAGGTATCTCTGGGCCTCTCGGTAATGCACATCACTATAAGCCTTGCAAGCAATGTAGCTAATGAGTTAGTTACGGAATGATGCATTACGTAACGAGTAAAGAGACTTGCCGGTAACGATATTGAACTAGGTATTGGATACCGACGATCGAATCTCGGGCAAGTAAACATACCGATGACAAAGGGAACAACGTATGTTGTTATGCAGTTTGACCGATAAAGATCTTCGTAGAATACGTAGGAGCCAATATGAGCATCCAGGTTCCGCTATTGGTTATTGACCGGAAACAGTTCTAGGTCATGTCTACATAGTTCTCGAACACGTAGGGTCCGCACGCTTAGCGTTACGATGACAATTTTATTATGAGTTTATAAGTTTTGATGTACCGAAGGTTGTTCGGAGTCCAGGATGTGATCACGGACATGACGAGGAGTCTCGAAATGGTCGAGACATAAAGATTGATATATTGGAAGCCTATATTTGGATATCGGAAACGTCCCGGGTGAAATCGGGATTTTACCGGAGTACCGGGGGGTTACCGGACCCCCCCCCCCCGGGGGGGTTAATGGGCCTACATGGGCCATGAGGGAGAAGAGGAGGGCCGGCCAGGGTAGGCCGCGCGCCCCCTCCCCCCTAGTCCGGATAGGACAAGGAAAGGGGGGCCTTTCCTCTTTCCCCTCCCCCCTTTCCTTCTCCACCAAGGCAAGAGGAGGGAGTCCTACTCCCGGTGGGAGTAGGACTCCTCCAAGCGCACCCCTAGGGGGCCGGCCGCACCTCCCCCTCCCTCCTTTATATACGGGGGCAGGGGGGCACCTCTAGACACACAAGTTGATCTTCGTGATCGTTTCTTAGCCGTGTGCGGTGCCCCCCTCCATCATATTCCACCTCGGTCATATCGTTGTGGTGCTTAGGCGAAGCCCTGCGTCGGTAGAACATCATCATCGTCACCACGCCATCATGCTGACGGAACTCATCCCCGACACCCTGCTGGATCGGAGTCCGGGGATCGTCATCGAGTTGAACGTGTGCTGAACTCGGAGGTGCCGTACGTTCGGTGCTTGGATCGATCGGATCATGAAAACGTACGACTACATCAACCACGTTGTCATAACGCTTCGGCTTACGGTCTACGAGGGTACGTAGACAACACTCTTCCCTCTCGTTGCTATGCATCACCATGATCTTGCGTGTGC
Source organism: Triticum dicoccoides (assembly GCF_002162155.2). Taxonomy (NCBI): domain Eukaryota; kingdom Viridiplantae; phylum Streptophyta; class Magnoliopsida; order Poales; family Poaceae; genus Triticum; species Triticum dicoccoides. The sequence continues at coordinate 284,530,118 of NC_041381.1, read as the reverse complement.
GTATGATTTTTTTTTTGAAATTACTACGTTCCCCAACAGTGGCATCCGAGCCTGGTTTTATGCGTAGATGTCATATGCATGAGTAGAACACAAGTGAATTGTGGGCGATACAAGTCATACTGCTTACCAGCATGTCATACTTTGGTTCAGTGGTATTGCGAGATGAAGCGGCCCGGACCGACATTATGCGTACTTTTACGTGAGACTGGTTTCACCGTTACGAGCACTCGTGCTTAAATGTGACTAGCGGGTGTCTGTCTCTCTCACTTTAGTTGAACCGAGTGTGGCTACGCCCGATCCTTGTGAAGGTTAAAACAGCACTAACTTGACGAACTATCGTTGTGGTTTTGATGCGTAGGTAAGAACGGTTCTTGCTCAGCCCATAGCAGCCACGTAAAATTTGCAACAACAAAGTAGAGGACGTCTAACTTGTTTTTGCACGGCATGTTGTGATGTGATATGGTCAAGACGTGATGCTATATTTTATTGTATGAGATGATCATGTTTTTTAACCGAAGTTATCGGCAACTGGCAGGAGCCATATGGTTGTCGCTTTATTGTATGAAATGCAAACGCCCTGTAATTGCTTTACTTTATTACTAAGCGGTAGCGATAGTCGTAGAAGCAATAGATGGCGTAACGACAACGATGCTACGATGGAGATCAAGGTGTCTCGCCGGTGACGATGGTGATCACGACGGTGTTTCGGAGATGGAGATCACAAGCACAAGATGATGATGGCCATATCATATCACTTATATTGATTGCATGTGATGTTTATCCTTTATGCATCTTATCTTGCTTTGATTGGCGGTAGCATTTTAAGATGATCTCTCACTAAATTATCAAGAAGTGTTCTCCCTGAGTATGCACCTTTGCGAAAGTTCTTCATGTTGAGACACCACGTGATGATCGGGTGTGATAGGCTCTACGTTCAAATACAACAGGTGCAAAACAGTTGCACACGCGGAATACTCAGGTTATACTTGACGAGCCTAGCATATACAGATATGGCCTCGGAACACGGAGACCGAAAGGTCGAACGTGAATCATATAGTAGATATGATCAACATAGAGATGTTCACCATTGAAACTACTCCATCTCACGTGATGATCGGACATGGTTTAGTTGATTTGGATCACGTGATCACTTAGATGACTAGAGAGATGTCTGTCTAAGTGGGAGTTCTTAAGTAATATGATTAATTGAACTTAAATTTATCATGAACTTAGTACCTGATAGTATTTTGCTTGTCCATGTTTGTTGTAAATAGATGGCTCGTGCTGTTGTTCCGTTGAATTTTAATGCGTTCCTTGAGAAAGCTAAGTTGAAAGATGATGGTAGCAATTACACGGACTGGGTCCGTAACATGAGGATTATCCCCATTGCCGCACAGAAGAATTACGTCCTGGAAGCACCGCTGGGTTCCAGGCCTGCTGCAGATGCAACTGACAATGTTAAGAACGTCTGGCAGAGCAAAGCTGATGACTACTCGATAGTTCAGTGTGCCATGCTTTACGGCTTGGAACCGGGTCTTCAACGACGTTTTGAACGTCATGGAGCATATGAGATGTTCCAGGAGTTGAAGTTAATATTTCAAGCAAATGCCCGGATTGAGAGATATGAAGTCTCCAATAAGTTCTATAGCTGTAAGATGGAGGAGAATAGTTCTGTCAGTGAACACATACTCAAAATGTCTGGGTATAATAATCACTTGATTCAACTGGGAGTTAATCTTCCTGATGATAGTATCATTGACAGAATTCTTCAATCACTGCCACCAAGCTACAAGAGCTTCGTGATGAACTATAATATGCAAGGGATGGACAAGACTATTCCCGAGCTTTTCGCAATGCTAAAGGCTGCGGAGGTAGAAATCAAGAAGGAGCATCAAGTGTTTATGGTCAATAAGACCACCAGTTTCAAGAAAAAGGGCAAAGGGAAGAAGAAGGGGAACTTCAAGAAGAACAGCAAACAAGTTGCTGCTCAAGAGAAGAAACCCAAGTCTGGACCTAAGCCTGAGACTGAGTGCTTCTACTGCAAGCAGACTGGACACTGGAAGCGGAACTGCCCCAAGTATTTGGCGGATAAGAAGGATGGCAAAGTGAACAAAGGTATATGTGATATACATGTTATTGATGTGTACCTTACTAATACTCGTAGTAGTATCTGGGTATTTGATACTGGTTCTGTTGCTAATATTTGCAACTCGAAACAGGGACTACGGATTAAGCGAAGATTGGCTAAGGACGAGGTGACGATGCGCGTGGGAAATGGTTCCAAAGTCGATGTGATCGTGGTCGGCACGCTACCTCTACATCTACCATCGGGATTAGTTTTAGACCTAAATAATTGTTATTTGGTGCCAGCGTTGAGCATGAACATTATATCTGGATCTTGTTTGATGCGAGACGGTTATTCATTTAAGTCAGAGAATAATGGTTGTTCTATTTATATGAGTAATATCTTTTATGGTCATGCACCTTTGAAGAGTGGTCTATTTTTATTGAATCTCGATAGTAGTGATACACATATTCATAATGTTGAAGCCAAAAGATGCAGAGTTGGTAATGATAGTGCAACTTATTTGTGGCAGTGCCGTTTAGGTCATATCGATATAAAGCACATGAAGAAACTCCATGCTGATGGACTTTTGGAATCACTTGATTATGAATCACTTGGTACTTGCGAAACATGCCTCATGGACAAGATGACTAAAACGCTGTTCTCTGGAACTATGGAGCGAGCAACTGATTTATTGGAAATCATACATACTGATGTATGTGGTCCAATGAATATTGAGGCTCGCGGCGGGTATCCTTATTTTCTCACCTTGACAGATGATTTGAGCAGATATGGGTATATCTACTTAATGGAACACAAGTCTGAAACATTTGAAAAGTTCAAAGAATTTCAGAGTGAAGTGGAAAATCATCGTAACAAGAAAATAAAATTTCTACGATCTAATCATGGAGGAGAATATTTGAGTTACGAGTTTGGTTTACATTTAAAACAATGCGGAATAGTTTCGCAACTCACGCCACCCGGAACACCACAAGGAAATGGTGTGTCCGAACGTCGTAATCGTACTTTACTAGATGTGGTGTGATCTATGATGTCTCTTACTGATTTACCGCTATCGTTTTAGGGTTATGCTTTAGAGACGGCTACATTCACGTTAAATAGGGCACCATCAAAATCCGTTGAGACGACGCCTTATGAACTGTGGTTTGGCAAGAAACCAAAGTTGTCGTTTCTTAAAGTTTGGGGCTGCGATGCTTATGTGAAGAAACTTCAACCAGATAAGCTCGAACCCAAATCGGAGAAATGTGTCTTCATAGGATACCCAAAAGAGACTATTGGGTACACCTTCTATCACAGATCTGAGGGCAAGATTTTCGTTGCTAAGTTCGGATCTTTTCTAGAGACGGAGTTTCTCTCGAAAGAAGTGAGTGGGAGGAAAGTAGAACTTGATGAGGTAACTGTACCTGCTCCCTTATTGGAAAGTAGTTCATCACAAGAACCGGTTCCTGTGACAACTACACCAATTAGTGAGGAAGCTAATGATATTGATTATGAAACTTCAGATCAAGTTTCTACTGAACCTCGTAGGTCTACCAGAGTAAGATCCGCACCAAAGTGATATGGTATTCCTATTATGGAAGTCATGTTACTTGACCATGATGAATCTACGAACTATGAGGAAGCGATGATGAGCCCAGATTCCGCAAAATGGCTTGAAGCCATGAAATCTGAGATGGGATCCATGTATGAGAACAAAGTATGGACTTTGGTTGACTTGCCCGATGATCGGCAAGCCATTGAGAATAAATGGATCTTCAAGAAGAAGACTGACGCTGATGGTAATGTAACTGTCTACAAAGCTCGACTTGTTGCGAAAGGTTTTCGACAAATTCAAGGAGTTGACTACGATGAGACTTTCTCACCCGTAGCGATGCTTAAGTCTGTTCGAATCATGTTAGCAATTGCCGCATTTTATGATTATGAAATTTGGCAAATGGATGTCAAAACTGCATTCCTGAATGGATTTCTGGAAGAAGAGTTGTATATGATGCAACCAGAAGGTTTTGTCGATTCAAAAGGTGCTAACAAAGTGTGCAAGCTCCAGCGATGCATTTATGGACTGGTGCAAGCATCTCGGAGTTGGAATAAACGTTTTGATAGTGTGATCAAAGCATATGGGTTTATACAGACTTTTGGAGAAGCCTATATTTACAAGAAAGTGAGTGGGAGCTCTATAGCATTTCTGATATTATATGTAGATGACATATTGTTGATCGGAAATGATATAGAATTTCTGGATAGCATAAAGGGATACTTGAATAAAAGTTTTTCAATGAAAGACCTCGGTGAAGCTGCTTACATATTGGGCATCAAGATCTATAGAGATAGATCAAGACGCTTAATTGGACTTTCACAAAGTACATACCTTGATAAAGTTTTTAAAAAGTTCAAAATAGATCAGGCAAAGAAAGGGTTCTTGCCTTTATTACAAGGTGTGAAGTTGAGTCAGACTCAATGCCCGACCACAACAGAAGATAGAGAGAAAATGAAAGATGTTCCCTATACTTCAGCCATAGGCTCTATCATGTATGCAATGCTGTGTACCAGACCTGACGTATGCTTAGCAATAAGCTTGGCAGGAAGGTACTAAAGTAATCCAGGAGTGGATCACTGGATAGCGGTCAAGAACATCCTGAAATACCTGAAAAGGACTAAGGATATGTTTCTCGTTTATGGAGGTGACAAAGAGCTAGTCGTAAATGGTTATCTCGATGCAAGCTTTGACACTGATCCGGACGATTCCAAATCGCAAACTGGATACGTGTTTTTATTAAACGGTGGAGCTGTAAGTTGGTGTAGTTCTAAACAAAGCGTCGTGGCGGGATCTACATGCGAAGCGGAGTACATAGCTGCTTCGGAAGCAGCAAATGAAGGAGTCTGAATGAAGGAGTTCATTTCCGATCTAGGTGTCATACCTAGTGCATCGGGACCAATGAAGATTTTCTGTGAAAATACTGGTGCAATTGCCTTGACAAGGGTATCCAAATTTTACAAGACGACCAAGCACATCAAGAGACGCTTCAATTCCATCCGGGACCAAGTCCAGGTGGGAGACATAGAGATTTGCAAGATACATACGGATCTGAATGTTGCAGACCCGTTGACTAAGCCTCTTCCATGAGCAAAACATGATCAACACCAAGACTCCATGGGTGTTAGAATCATTACTGTGTAATCTAGATTATAGACTCTAGTGCAAGTGGGAGACTGAAGTAAATATGCCCTAGAGGCAATAATAAAGTTATTATTTATTTCCTCATATCATGATAAATGTTTATTATTCATGCTAGAATTGTATTACCCGGAAACACGATACATGTGTGAATATATAGACAAACATAACGTCACTAGTATGCCTCTACTTGACTAGCTCATTAATCAAAGATGGTTATGTTTCCTAACCATAGACATGTGTTGTCATTTGATTAACGGGATCACATCATTAGGAGAATGATGTGATTGACATGACCCATTCCGTTAGCCTAGCACTTGATCATTTAGTATGTTGCTATTGCTTTCTTCATGACTTATACAAAGTTCCTACAACTATGAGATTATGCAACTCTCGTTTACCGGAGGAACACTTTGTGTACTACCAAACGTCACAACGTAACTGGGTGATTATAAAGGAGTTCTACAGGTGTCTCTGAAGGTACATGTTGAGTTGGCGTATTTTGAGATTAGGATTTGTCACTCCGATTGTCGGAGAGGTATATCTGGGCCCTGTCGGTAATGCACATCACTATAAGCCTTGCAAGCAATGTAGCTAATGAGTTAGTTACAGAATGATGCATTACGTAACGAGTAAAGAGACTTGCCGGTAACGAGATTGAACTAGGTATTGGATACCGACGATCGAATCTCGGGCAAGTAAACATACCGATGACAAAGGGAACAACGTATGTTGTTATGCGGTTTGACCGATAAAGATCTTCGTAGAATATGTAGGAGCCAATATGAGCATCCAGGTTCCGCTATTGGTTATTGACCGGACACAGTTCTAGGTCATGTCTACATAGTTCTCGAACCCGTAGGGTCCGCACACTTAACGTTATGATGACAATTTTATTATGAGTTTATAAGTTTTGATGTACCGAAGATTGTTCGGAGTCCCGGATGTGATCACGGACATGACGAGGTGTCTCGAAATGGTCGAGACATAAAGATTGATATATTGGAAGCCTATATTTGGATATCGGAAACGTTCCGGGTGAAATCGGGATTTTACCGGAGTACCGGGGAGTTACCGGAACCCCCCCGAGGGTTAATGGGCCTACATGGGCCATGAGGGAGAAGAGGAGGGCCGTCCAGGGTAGGCCGCGCGCCCCTCCCCCCTAGTCCGGATAGGACAAGGAAGGGGGGGGGGCGCCCCCCTTTCCTCTTTCCCCTCCCCCCTTTCCTTCTCCACCAAGGCAAGAGGAGGGAGTCCTACTCCCGGTGGGAGTAGGACTCCTCCAGGCGCACCCCTAGGGGGTCGGCCGCACCAACCCCCTCCCTCCTTTATATACGGGGGCAGGGGGCACCTCTAGACACACAAGTTGATCTTCGTGATCGTTCCTTAGCCGTGTGCGGTGCTCCCCTCCACCATATTCCACCTCGGTCATATCGTTGCGGTGCTTAGGCGAAGCCCTGCATCGGTAAAACATCATCATCGTCACCACGCCGTCGTGCTGACGGAACTCATCCCCGACACCCTGCTGGATCGGAGTCCGGGGATCGTCATCGAGTTGAACATGTGCTGAACTCGGAGGTGCCGTACGTTCGGTGCTTGGATCGGTCGGATCGTGAAGACGTACGACTACATCAACCGCGTTGTCATAACGCTTTCACTTACGGTCTACGAGGATACGTAGACAACACTCTCCCCTCTCATTGCTATGCATCACCATGATCTTGCGTGTGCGTAGGAATTTTTTTGAAATTACTACGTTCCCCAACAATCATAGCCTGTGTTCGCTTGATTGAGTGGCTTTATTCAGTTGGTGTAAATCCTAAGGTTTTTTATCAAGAGAAAATCATAAAGTCATATATTGTAGATCTGTAGACTAAAATAGTTGTTCATCCTCACTATTTGATTTTGGATGTCCCTCTTAATGTTTCTCCACCTGACTACAAAGTTGTTGTTTTAGTTGCTGCCGCATATTTTTGTTTTGTTGAATGTGGAAGAATAGCGAAAGGGGCACATTTTAGTTATCATATGATTAGAAATATACCTTGCTCCCTATCTTTTTGGATATGCACTTGTGGTAGCTATGTGAGCTATGGTTGTCCTGTTACATGTACTTCTTGGGGCAGTAGCACTACTCGTCTGCATGTACAATGTTTATTTATATGCAAGATAGACTAACTGCAAACTTGGTTTATATTAGGTCTCCTTTCCAAATATGGTTCTATTTTTTTCTTTGATGCCAGGTGCCATGATGCCATGTGCCACATTGTGCAGAACAAGGAGATATTGTCGAGGCGGAACCATGACGATTGTGGAGTCCATGATCATTAGTTCATCATCAACAAGTAGAAGAAGTCGGTATAGCTTTGCCATGGCGAGGTTCTCACCTGCTTTGCGAGTATTTTTTTTTATATGCTCTGACTTAAAATTGGTTTTGTGGCATCATGGATAAGGCAAATATGACAATTGTCTCTACGGTTATGTTTTTACTGGCCCATTATAACCTCTGTTCGATAATTTGCAACAGGCTCACATGGTAAGGGTGTCCTAAACTGATCATGTTTCTTGTGAAAAGCCACCTTGAATCGAATATGAATAGTGTTCTATCAAGTTGGATATAATGTCACTGTATTGTAAATAAGTTATTGTATGCTGCAATTCTTCTTTGTTTTGGTATAATGTTGTAAACCTGCGCACTTTTCCCTTTCATCATGTCAATGTATCAAATTTGAAGCATGACCTACTGTGTTAAATGGTTGCCGAGTTGGATATGACCTACTGTGTTGAATGATCGTTGCACTTTCTATCTAGTATGTTACTAGTATTATACTCCCTCCGTCCGAGAAAACTTGTCCCCACGGCGTTTTTTAAGAAAATCCCCTCCCCAAACTCCCGACACGACCCGCGCTGCTCCCCTGCTCTCCGCGTGTCCTCCTCCGCCGCCGCAGCTTCCTCCTCCGCCGCTCACACCTGCCTCGCGCAGCCCCCCTAGCCCCCTTGCCTACCTCCCAAATCTCCCCTCTTTCACCACAAAATCGGTTCTTCTCCTCCCGTCGTGCCTCCTGCTCGCGCGCGGCGACGGTACGTCCTCCTCGTCGCTCTCGTCGCCCCCGTCGCCGGAGGAGGTGCGGGGCAGGCAGAAGTGGCTCGCGCTGTGCCTGCGCTACCTCGGGTGCAAGTGGGCCGCCGTGTCGCGGGCCTACGCGCCGGTCGCCGCCTCGGCCGTTCGCCCATCCGCGGAGGCCTGCGTATTGGTAAGTCCTTCCTCTCCCACTGATGCGCCGTTGAGGTACAAACTGAATCTCTGCTTAAGCCACCATAGTGGTTTTAAAACTGAATCTGGAGTATGTCCAGCAGCACTTGCTCGTCTCCATCTGACAAAAAGCAAAAAACTGCCTTCAGTTTGGTAGGATGATTACACTATCTCCCTTGTTTTTATCTAAACAACATTTGGTTGAGCATTTGGCCGTGCTGCTGCTCACACTCAAGCTCAGCATAAAGAGAGATGTAGAAATAGGCCGACCAGACAGATTGAGAAAATTCAGAATACATTATAGCATCTCAAGACACATGCCCACCTTTTGTTTTGGTCAGATGACCAGATTGTGCCAAACTGTGCCCAACCACAAAGACAAAAGGCACTAGCACCACATAGTTGCATTGACCAAATAGACTTGTTTCATGAGTGCTTAATTTGCATTGACCAAATATACTGTAATTGCAGAAATTTTAGGAATATTGCTTGTCCAATCTGTGTGTAGAAATTTTAGGACTATGTGAATAAAACGATCAACATCAAAGAAATTTTAGGAATATGGCTTGTCCAATCTGTCCAATCTATGTGCAGAAATTTTAGGAACATGATAATATTCTAGTACATCAAACTGATTTTTTTGTGAAGTTTTAAACAAAATGATTACTAGTGCACCTAGGAATCTTGTAAGCTGAATATTTAGTGTAGAATCTTGTAAACTGAATATAGTGTAGAATCTTGAAAACTGAATTGATGTACATGAAAACTGAACTTATTGCTGTAATTTAGTTACCAGTTTGGGAGTACAATACTGATCTATTCTGAGAGATTAAAAGTAGATGGCCATTCCTTAAAGAATGTGGTGCTGCTATGTGTGTTAGAGTGACAACTCTGTAATTGTATGACACTGAATGTTTTGGTCAAAACTGAATGTTGATTGCTTGCATCATCTACTCTGAATGACACTGAATGTTTTGGTCAAAATTGAATGTTGATTGCTTGCATCATCTACTCTGAATGATTTAATACTGACAACTTCAGCATCTATAGACCTAGCTAATTCAAATAATTCCAACTTATGTTTGAGCTTGGGCTTGGGAGCTTCTTTAGCAAGATCACTGAATGCAGTGTACTCCACTGGAGCTTCTTTAACCTATATTGAGCTTGAGCTTGGGAGTATATTTTTATATTTGCTCACAATGGTGTACTGAAAATTGCAAGTTATGTAGTGTACTGTAAATTCAGACTAGATTTGAGCAAGATAAACTTTACTGTTATGATTGATAAAGAAAACTTTAGTGTTATTTAAATTCACATCAAGTAAAGGAAAATTTAGTAAAATTTGTCACTGTCAAAACTGAAAACTGAAACATGCAGGATGTGGTGTTAATGTAGTGTGATGCATTTCTTTACCAATGATCCTGATGCCGTCATGTGGACATGTGGTAGCACTGAATAATGAATTTGTTTTAACACTGAATTTGTGGACATGTGGATACTGAATTTGTGTGGACATGTGGTAGCATTTTCTTTATCAATCATTGGTTCATGTAAGTACTATAGACCTTCTATATATAGTCTGAATATATTGAAGCATTTCTTTATCAATCATTATCTTCTCCAATCTTTTTTGAATAAAATACTCCTAGCCATAGTCCCTTGGATAACTATGTTCTTCCTCCCTCAGTCCCTTATTTTTTTTCAGATTCTTCTATGCTCATATAAATAGCTCTCCGCACTGAAATTGATTAATTTTTGCTTGTTTCCATAATAAATTGATTATTCATGCACTGAAAATTGATTGATTGTTTTCAGAAAATTTAGATATGTTTATCTGTTGTTAGAAGAACCTTTGACTAGTTACAAGACATATTCTTGATCTGTTATTTTTTTCATAACAGGTGCCCTAGGCTCTGTTGATTTACAAGGTCATGTTGGTTTCTTCAGTGGGGAGAGGCGAGAAGAATTGTTGCATCTGGAAATGGAGGTCAACACCATCTACAGGACAATGAAGCAAATAATCTACTGCAATTTGATCTACTGTAAATTACCGAATCAATTGACAGCTACTCCTAGTTGCATAAACCTGGCTGGTGCTTGCACTATTTACTGAAAATAAATCATTATTTACTGAAGATAAATCTGGTTGGTGCTCGCACTATTTACTGAAAATAAACCATTATTTACTGAAGATAAACCTGGTTCAGTATTACAGACAGCAACAGTAACAGTTAACTGAACTTCTTTTCTTTGTAACATTTCTTCAGAGGACATGATCAATTGTGCTTCAAATTACAAAGCAAGCAAGATTCGTCACTGGAGATTAAAAATCAAGGAGCCCTGTACTTCTTCTCACCGACAACAGCACGAGCAGGGGACCTTCGGGCGGCAACACACGAGCAGGGGACCTCCGGGCGGCAACACGAGCAGGGGACCAACAACAACTTGCAGAGGAGCAGCAGAAGGAGCTCGAGCTTGATGTCCAGGACGAGCTTGAGGGAGCTCGAGGTCCAGGCGTGGCGGGAACCCGCGGTTGAGGCGCGCGCAGGTCCTGGGCGGCGACGGCGCATATCCTGGGTGGTGGGAGGGGATATCGGACACGCAGGCCTGGCGATGGTGGCCCAGGTCCTAGGTGGCAGAGGAGCATGTCCTGGGCGACGGCGAAGCAAGCAATTCGGTGGCGCAGATCCTGGGCGACGGAGCAGCACGTACTGGAGCAAGCAATTGGGCGAAGCAGGACCTGGGCGTTGGAGGAGTGTCAGGCTTGCTCTATTGTTGACACTAGACATGCAACAGTAGCGATTCAGTTTGCCCAGCCCAACGTCAGCCGTCGATCTACCATCCAAGGGACGCGGAAGAGTGGTACCGCTTCGCGGCCCAGATCGTCGTCACAGCCGTTGATCTGAAAACGGACGGTTGCTACCGTTTCACTTACTTTTTGAAAGTTACCGCATGTTGTCCTTTTATTGCTCATGTCGCTGTCGCTCCTTTTTACCTCGCTAAAACCCTTTTAAGCTCGCCTCCGGATTGTGGAGAGGGCATCTTGACTTGTATCTGGGCTTGGCCCTCGAGCCGCCGTGTTCCGGCTGGCCACAAACCCTAGAACTCCAGCTTGAGTGAATGAAAATTGATCCCCAAAATTGCCCCACAATTGAGTGATTTTCCCTCGGTCGAGCGAGAGTTTAGAGTCAGGACTAACTAGTTCTTGTCAATTGGTATCAGATGCGTTGGTTGTTGTCCTTGGCGGCGAGATCTGAGTCCCAGATCTGATTGAGTGGCGGCGGCGAGGCAGCGATTGGCGGCGGTAGACCGACCGGCAGCAGAGAGGAAGGAGTAGTGGTTACTGGAGAAACTTTCTTCAGAGTAAAATCCCACCCAACCCTCCCTTTCAGTGCGGCTTGTCCGGCGACGCGGCGTTCCAGCAATTGAAGACAAAGGGTGCAAATTGGTGGGTTGGTTTTCGGGCAACCGGTGCAAAATCCCTCCCCACCCTACCCAACTGAATCCTCAGGTTGGCTCTGCAGGGAATGACCAACAAGGACCCTGCAGACATGGCTGGAGAGACCCAAGGCACTGATGTGTTAGAACTCGAGTCCTTACAATTGGACATCAAAACCCTAAGGCACGAGCGAGAAGAGGATAGGAAGGAGTTCTATAATTTCACAGAGTCAGTTAACAAGAACTTCGCCAGCATACAGAGAAACTTCAAGAAAATACAGAGCACTCTGCAGAAGATGGCCACTGAGCAGTCTGGAGAAGAAGAAGAAGAAGAGGAAGAGGAGGAAAAGCCAGATCCTCCCTCTGGACAAGGTAGTACTGCTGTTCCACCAGGCAGGCCAAAACAATTACCAAACAACCACTTGAGAAACAAGAACCAGTCACAAGGGGGTCTGCTGTGTTAGTGGACAAAACTACTGGCAGAGAACTGAACTTAGATGGCACTCCAAAAGGACCTTACAGGCACCCAAATCATACTGCTAACAAGCAGGAGTTGCACACACCACAACAGCAGCAAGTTCAGGGAGTGCAACACTTAATGACAGTTGAGGAATTTCAAGATGCTGAGTTCAGAAGAGACAGACACAGACCTTATGCTCCTGAAACCAGAAGGAACATCCTTTCTGTCAAGCCTGCCAAACTAAACATTGCTGAATTTGAAGGAGTAGATGCAGATTCTTGGATACAGAACATAGAACAATACTTTTGAGCTGCTAGAACACCAATTGAACAAAGAACTGAAATAGCAGTATCTTACCTGAAGGGTGAAGCTATACAATGGTGGAGAGGAACTGGGTTTATTGTCAGTAATATGCCTTGGCACAAATTCTGCTCTGCACTCACATAGAGGTTTGCTGTCACATCTGTATGTGAAAATGTGAGAGCTTTCCACAAGTTAACTCAACATGCCACTGTTGCTCAATTTATCTCTGAATTTGAGCAGCAAATGAATCTGATGAGGAGAGACAACCCAGCAGTTCCTGACAACTACTACTTGCACAGTTTCATATCAGGACTAAGCCCCTACATTCAGAGCCATCTAGAATGTTTAGAACCTGCTGATATGCAGAAAGCTATGTGGTTAGCAAGAAGGATTGAGAAATCTGGTCCTCCTCCCACTACTCAGAAACCTTATATTCCAAGTTTCAGAAAAAGTGTACAGGGAGAATTGTCAAAACCTCAAGTGGCCACCAGTACAACTCCTGCTTCCCTGATACAACAAGCAAGAGAGAAGGGCATTTGTTATAAGTGCAGAGAACCTTAGTTTCCTGGTCATAAACAAGTTTGCAAAATGTCCCAAAAGTCTCAGATCCAAGCACTACAAGAACAAGCTGGAAATCCTGAGATCATATATATAGTGGATGCAGAAGAGGTCCAATCTGATGTAGAAGAGGAGCCCCCTGACAACACTGAACTCAAAATTTCAATGCATGCAGCCACTGGCTTACCTGAAGACAAGAAGAAACAAACCTTCACATTACAAGTCAAAATTGGAAACACTGTAGGATTGGCCCTGGTTGATAGTGGAAGCACTACTACCTTCATATCCCCTGCCCTAGCTGCACAATCTGGGTGTCCTGCTACTCTAGTGAAACAAGTTCAAGTGACTGTAGCAAATGGGGGAAAATTATATAGTGATTTCTCCCTTCACAACACTTCATACAACATTCAAGGAGTTGAAATGGTTTCTGATTTCAGGTTTTTGCAGCTCACTGGATATGACATAATATTAGGAGCAGATTGGATGTAGAAACACAGCCCTGTTACTTTTGGTTTACCAAACATGTCCTTGGGAATTAAATTGGTTAATGGTGAAACAAGAACCTTCTTGGATGAGAGTTTGCCCAACACTCCTTGCACTCCCCTCTTGCAGGATATGGAGAAAATATTAGATAATATGCTCTTTGAGGCACTCATGTGGATGCAACCAGTGCAAGTGGAGACACTGCTGGAAACTGTACAAAAACCTGAAATTGCCAAAGTTCTTGAAAACTACAAGGATGTTTTTGAAGAACCTACTGGCCTACCTCCAAAAAGGGATTGTGATCATGCAATCAACTTAGAGCCTGGAGCCCCTGTGATCAATCAAAGAGGATATAGATTGCCACACCATCATAAAAATGCCTTAGAGGAAATTATCAAAGATCTCCTTAAGAAAGGAATTATAAGGTTAAGTCATAGCCCTTATTCCTCTCCTGCTATTCTGGTAAAGAAAAAGGACATGACTTGGAGGTTCTGCATTGATTATAGGAAACTCAATGCAGACACAATAAAAAACAAATATCCTATACCAATGATTGAAGACCTCCTAGATGAATTAAATGGAGCAAAGATATTTACAAAGTTGGACCTGAGAAGTGGATACCATCAAATCAGAATGAAAGAGGAAGACATTGGCAAAACTGCATTTAGTACACACATTGGACTATTTGAATTTCTGGTCATGCCCTTTGGAGTAACAAATGGCCCTCCTTCATTAACAGAGCTTATGCAGACTGTTTTGGGTCCCTTACTGAGAGAGTGTGTACTAGTGTTCTTTGATGATATCCTAATCTTCAGTAAATCTTACAAGGAACACTTAGAACATGTGGCTTTAGTGTTGGAAGCCCTCAGGAAACACCAACTGTATGCCAAGCTTTCTAAGTGCACCTTTGCACAATCTAAGGTGGAATACCTGGGATATGTAATCTCTGACAAGGGGGTTTCAACAGACCCCGCTAAAGTGGAAGCTATTGTGAGCTGGCCCACACCTCAGAATGTGACACACTTGAGAAGCTTTTTGGGACTAGCAGGATATTACAGGAGATTCGTGCAAAACTATGGACTGATCTGCAAACCCCTGTTTGATGTACTGAAAAATGATGCTTTCCAATGGACAGAAAAACAAGCTATTGCTTTCCAGTTACTGAAAGACAAAATGACCACTGCACCAGTTCTGGCCCTACCAGATTTCTCCTTGCCTTTTGTTCTTGAAGCTGATGCATCAGGCTATGGCATTGGGGCTGTACTCATGCAAAAAGGCCAGCCCATTGCATTTTTGAGTAAAGCTCTTGGCCCAAAAGCTGCAGGTTGGTCTACATATGACAAAGAAGCACTTGCAATCATTAAAGCAATTAAAAAGTGGAAACACTATTTTGCATCATCCTCTCTCATAATCAGAACTGATCAACAGAGTTTGAAGTACATCCAAGAGCAAAAAGTAACTGAAGGAGTACAACACAAACTCCTCATCAAGTTAATGGGATATAAATTTACAGTGGAGTACAAGAAAGGAAAGGAAAACAGAGTAGCAGATGCTCTTTCTAGAGTTAAACATGCTCTCCTTGCCCTTGGGTCCAGTACTGCAATTCCCACTTGGATTACTGAAGTAGTCAACAGCTATAAGGATGATGCTAAGTGCTCTGAGCTCATTACTAAACTAGCAATTGATCCAACTGGTCAGGCCCCTTATACACTCACTAGTGGAGTACTCAAATTCAAGGGAAAAATTGTTATTGGCAATAACACTGAATTAAGGAATTCACTGCTCACTTCCTTCCACAAGTCTGAACTGGGTGGCCATTCTGGAGAGAGAGCCACTTATCACAGGTTAAAGATCCTTTTCACTTGGTCTGGCATGAGAAAAGATGTACAAACATTTTTGCAACAGTGTCCTGTATGTCAACTGAACAAAGCACAACATGTGTCCTCTCCTGGGTTGCTACAACCACTTCCAGTACCTGATTTTGCTTGGACTCATATTAGCATGGATTTTGTGGAAGGACTACCCAAATCTGAGCACAGAAACTTAATCCTTGTGGTTGTGGACAGGTTTACCAAGTATGCTCACTTTGTAGCTATGAAACATCCCATCACAGTCAGAACAGTAGCCCAAGCTTTTACTGACAACATCTTCAAATTGCATGGATTACCTTCAGTCATAGTGACTGACAGAGATAGAATTTTCACTAGCCACCTTTGGCAGAGTTTGTTCAACAAGATGGGGATTAAACTGCACATGAGCACATCTTACCATCCTCAATCTGATGGTCAGACAGAAAGAGTAAATCAGTGTTTGGAAAACTATTTAAGGTGCATGGCCTTTGCTTATCCCAAGAAATGGCATACTTGGCTTTCCATGGCTGAATGGTGGTACAGCACCTCCTTCCACACTTCATTGAAAATGACACCATTTCAAGCTTTATATGCTAGGCCTCCCCCAACAATTTCTGAACTTCTCCTCCCACCAGCAGAAGGAGATGATCACTAAGCTCAAGTGGAAAGAGACACAATAGCACAGCAGATCAAAGACAATTTGCTCAAGGCCCAGGAAAGAATGAAATTCTTTGCTGACAGAAAGAGGTCAGAAAGACAGCTTGCAGTGGGTGACATGGTTTATGTCAAGCTACAACCATACAGGCATACCAGCTTGAGTATCCACAGACACCTAAAACTGCACTCTAAATATTATGGTCCTTTCAGAGTCATGGAGAAAGTTGGAGCAGTGGCTTACAGATTATTGCTGCCTGAAGGTTGTCAACTACACCCCACCTTCCATGTCAGCCAGCTCAAGAAGCATCTCGGTCCTGAAGCAGTACCAAACCCACCATTGCTAGATGAGCATGGAAACATCCTGATACAACCTGAAGCAATTCTGGAACGGAAACTGGTCCCTCGAGTTCAAGGAGATATCAGCATTCCCGTGGTCCAATGGCGCATCAAGTGGCTCAACCTACCAGTGGAAAACGCTACTTGGGAGGATTCAGCCTTCATTCAAAAGGTGTTCCCTGGTTTCCATCCTTGAGGGCAAGTCTGGACTCTGTTGGGGGGAATTGTCAGGCCTGCTCTATTGTCGACACTAGAAATGCAACAGTAGCGATTCAGTTTGCCCAACCCAACGTCAGCCGTCGATCTACCATCCAAGGGACGCGAAAGAGTGGTACCGCTTCGTGGCCCAGATCATCGTCACAGCCGTTGATCTGAGAACGGACGGCTGCTACCGTTTCACTTACTTTTTGAAAGTTACCGCATGTTGTCCTTTTACTGCTCATGTCGCTGTCGCTCCTTTTTACCTTGCTAAAACCCTTTTAAGCTCGCCTCCAGATTGTGGAGAGGGCATCTTGACTTGTATCTGGGCTTGGCCCTCGAGCCGCCGTGTTCCGGCTGGCCACAAACCCTAGAACTCCAGCTTGAGTGAATGAAAATCGATCCCCAAAATTGCCCCACAATTGAGTGATTTTCCCTCGGTCGAGTGAGAGTTTAGAGTCAGGACTAACTAGTTCCTATCAAGGAGCACGTCCTGGGCGGCAGCGGAGCAAGAAATTCGGAGGCACAGGTCCTGGGCGTCGGAGGATCAAGCCATGGGCAGCGCCGACGCAGGTCCCGGGCGATGACTGGCCCTGACGATGCGCGCAGGCGATGAGCGGAGGAAGAAGGAAGGAAAGGGCGACCTGTTTGTAACAAATTTAAAGCTATGAGGGCGTTTTTGCAAATTCGCGGTACACTAACTTGTGGACAACTTTTTCCGGACGGAGGGAGTAGTTGCCCAAATGGGCCGGGCCAACCAGGCCGGGCCGCAAGCATGCCGGCACCACACGGGTTAAACGGGCCGGGCCTGGCACGCGGCATGCCTTGGGCCGTGCTTGGGCTGCTAGGCTGAGCACACGGGCTGGCACGGCACGGCCCGATTATTTTTTTATTTTTTTATATATCTGTATATGGCCCAACAGGTAAAAATAGGCTAAAATGTCTAGTGCGCCAAATAGCAGTCAGACTAGCGTGCCTGGCGTGTCGGTGGACCAACCCGATTAGCAGCTGGGTCGTGCCTGGATTGCAGGCTGCAGCACACGGGCTGGCACGACATGGCCCTTATAATAATCGTGCCTAGGCGGGCCGGGTCGTGCCAGGCACGATTACAATTTGTAGACTCATATATCCTTGGAAAGCGCTATGTTATAATAACATACTAGATCGGCAACACGCCTTGGTGCGAGGGTGCCGGTCCAACCAACATCGCCAAACAACGGAAGATCAAATTGCATGATGCATTAGTAGGAAGGCAAGTATAGCACATGTAACAGAACAACCGATTTTCTGGTTCATGGAAAAGAACAAACATTTCAGAAGTGTAACATCATCGAGTTCAACAAAGTGATGAGATTATAAAAACTTGTTGGAGAACGTTGCAGAAAATTTAAATTTTTCCTACAGTTTCACCAAGATCCATCTATGAGTTCATCTAAGCAACGAGTCATGGGAGAGAGATTGCATCTACATACCACTTGTAGATCGCGTGCGGAAGCGTTCAAGGGAACGGTGATGATGGAGTCGTACTCGCCGTGATTCAAATCACCGATGACCAAGTGCTGAACGGACAGCACCTCCGCGTTCAACACACGTACGGTATGGACGGCGTCTCCTCCTTGATCCAGCAAGGGGGAAGGAGAGGTTGATGATGATCCAGCAGCACGACGATGTGGTGGTGGATGCAGCAGAACTCCGGCAGGGCTTCGCCTAGCTGCTGCGGGAGGAGGACGAGGTGTAGCAGGGGGAGGGAGGCGCCAAGACTTGGGTGTGGCTGCCCTCCCCCCTGCCCTCCTTTATATAGGCCCCCAAGGGGGGGCTCCGGCCCTGGGAGATCAATCTCCCAAGGGGGGGCGGCGGCCAAGGGGGGTGGAGTGCCCCCCAAGGCAAGTGGTGCGCCCCCACCTAGGGTTTCCAACCCTAGGCGCAGGGGGGCCCAAGGGGGGGTGCACCAACCCACTAGGGGCTGGTTCCCCTCCCACTTCAGCCCACGGGGCCCTCCGGGATAGGTGGCCCCACCCGGTGGACCCCCGGGACCCTTCCGGTGGTCCCGGTACAATACCGGGTGACCCCGAAACTTTCCCGATGGCCGAAACAACACTTCCTATATAGTTTTCTTTACCTCCGGACCATTCCGGAACTCCTCGTGACATCCGGGATCTCATCCGGGACTCCGAACAACATTCGGTTTGCTGCATACTCATATTCATACAACCCTAGCGTCACCGAACCTTAAGTGTGTAGACCCTACGGGTTCGGGAGACATGTAGACATGACCGAGACGGCTCTCCGGTCAATAACCAACAACGGGATCTGGATACCCATGTTGGCTCCCACATACTCCTCGATGATCTCATTGGATGAACCACGATGTCGAGGGTTCAAGCAACCCCGTATACTATTCCCTTTGTCAGACGGTATGTTACTTGCCCGAGACTCGATCGTCGGTATCCCAATACCTCATTCAGTCTCGTTACCGGCAAGTTACTTTACTCGTACCGTAATGCATGATCCCGTGACCAGACACTTGGTCACTTTGAGCTCATTATGATGATGCACTACCGAGTGGGCCCAGTGATACCTCTCCGTTATCCGGAGTGACAAATCCCAGTCTCGATCCGTGTCAACCCAACAGACACTTTCGGAGATACCTGTAGTGCACCTTTATAGTCACCCAGTTACGTTGTGACATTTGGTACACCCAAAGCACTCCTACGGTATCCGGGAGTTACACGATCTCATGGTCTAAGGAAGAGATACTTGACATTGGAAAAACTCTAGCAAAACAAACTACACGATCTTGTGCTATGCTTAGGAATGGGTCTTGTCCATCACATCATTCTCCTAATGATGTGATCCCGTTGTCAACGACATCTAATGTCCATAGTCAGGAAACCATGACTATCTGTTGACCAACGAGCTAGTCAACTAGAGGCTTACTAGGGACGTATTGTGGTCTATGTATTCACACGTGTATTACGATTTCCGGATAATACAATTATAGCATGAATAAAAGACAATTATCATGAACAAGGAAATATAATAATAATCCATTTATTATTGCCTTTAGGGCATATTTCCAACAGTCTCCCACTTGCACTAGAGTCAATAATCTAGTTACATTGTGATGAATCGAACACCCATAGAGTTCTGGTGTTGATCATGTTTTGCTCGCGAGAGAGGTTTAGTCAACGGATCTGCTACATTCAGATCCGTATGTACTTTGCAAATATCTATGTCTCCATCTTGAACATTTTCACGGATGGAGTTGAAGCGACGCTTGATGTGCCTGGTCTTCTTGTGAAACCTGGGCTCCTTGGCAAGGGCAATAGCTCCAGTGTTGTCACAGAAGAGTTTGATCGGCCCCGACGCATTGGGTATGACTCCTAGGTCGGTGATGAACTCCTTCACCCAAATTGCTTCATGCGCTGCCTCCGAGGCTACCATGTACTCCGCTTCACATGTAGATCCCGCCACGACGCTCTGCTTGCAACTGCACCAGCTTACTGCTCCACCATTCAACATATACACGTATCCGGTTTGTGACTTAGAGTCATCCAGTCGAAGCTAGCGTTGACGTAACCCTTTACGACGAGCTCTTCGTCACCTCCATAAACGAGAAACATGTCCTTTGTCCTTTTTAGGTACTTCAGGATATTCTTGACCGCTGTCTAGTGTTCCTTGCCCGGATTACTTTGGTACCTTCCTACCAAACTTACGGCAAGGTTTACATCAGGTCTGGTACACAGCATGGCATACATAATAGATCCTATGGCTGAGGCATAGGGGATGACGCTCATCTCTTCTTTATCTTTTGCCGTGGTCGGGCATTGAGCTGAGCTCAATCTCACACCTTGCAGTACAGGCAAGAACCCTTTCTTGGACTGATCCATTTTGAACTTCTTCAAAATCTTATCAAGGTATGTGCTTTGTGAAAGACCTATGAGGCGTCTCGATCTATCCCTATAGATCTTGATGCTTAATATGTAAGCAGCTTCTCCAAGGTCCTTCATTGAAAAACACTTATTCAAGTAGGCCTTAATGCCGTCCAAGAATTCTATATCATTTCCCATCAAAAGTATGTCATCTACATATAATATGAGAAATGCTATAGAGCTCCCACTCACTTTCTTGTAAACGCAGACTTCTCCATAAGTCTGTGTAAACCCAAACGCTTTGATCATCTCATCAAAGCGAATGTTCCAACTCCGAGATGCTTGCACCAGCCCATAAATGGATTGCTGGAGCTTGCACACTTTGTTAGCATTCTTAGGATCGACAAAACCTTCCAACTGCATCATATACAGCTCTTCCTTAAGATAACCGTTAAGGAATGCCGTTTTGACGTCCATCTGCCATATCTCATAATCATAGTATGCGGCAATTGCTAACATGATTCGGACGGACTTAAGCTTCGCTATGGGAGAGAAAGTCTCATCGTAGTCAATCCCTTGAACTTGCCGATAACCCTTAGCGACAAGTCGAGCTTTATAGATGGTGACATTACCATCCGCGTCTGTCTTCTTCTTAAAGATCCATTTGTTTTCTATCGCTCGCCGATCATCGGGCAAGTCAGTCAAAGTCCATACTTTGTTTTCATACATGGATTCTATCTCGGATTTCATGGCTTCTAGCCATTTGTTGGAATCTGGGCCCGCCATCGCTTCTTCATAGTTCGAAGGTTCACCGTTGTCTAACAACATGATTTCCAGGACAAGGTTGCCATACCACTCTGGTGTGGAACGTGTCCTTGTGGACCTACGAAGTTCAGTAGCAACTTGATCAGAAGTACCTTGATCATCATCATTAATTTCCTCTCCAGTTGGTGTAGGCACCACAGGAACGTTTTCCCTGAGCTGCGCTACTTTCCGGTTCAAGAGGTAGTACTTCATCAAGTTCTACTTTCCTCCCACTTACTCCTTTCGAGAGAAACTCTTTTTCCAGAAAGGATCGGTTCTTGGCAACAAAGATCTTGCCCTCGGATCTTAAGTAGAAGGTATACCCAATGGTTTCCTTAGGGTATCCTATGAAGACGCATTTTTCCGACTTGGGTTCGAGCTTTTCAGGTTGAAGTTTCTTGACATAAGCATCGCATCCCCAAACTTTTAGAAACGACAGCTTAGGTTTCTTCCCAAACCATAATTCATACGGTGTCGTCTCAACGGATTTAGACGGTGCCCTATTTAAAGTGAATGTAACTGTCTCTAGAGCGTATCCCCAAAATAATAGCAGTAAATCGGTAAGAGACATCATAGATCGCACCATATCCAATAGAGTGCGATTACGATGTTCGAACACACCGTTACGCTGAGGTGTTCCAGGCGGCGTGAGTTGTGAAACGATTCCACATTTTCTTAAGTGTGTACCAAATTCGTGACTTAAATATTCTCCTCCACGATCCGATCGTAAGAACTTTATCTTTCGGTCACGTTGATTCTCTACTTCATTCTGAAATTCCTTGAACCTTTCAAAGGTCTCAGACTTGTGTTTCATCAAGTAGACATACCCATATCTACTCAAGTCATCAGTGAGAGTGAGAACATAACGATATCCTCCGCGAGCCTCAACGCTCATTGGACCACACACATGAGTATGTATGATTTCCAATAAGTTGGTTGCTCGCTCCATTGTTCCGGAGAACGGGGTCTTGGTCATTTTGCCCATGAGGCATGGTTCGCATGTGTCAAATGATTCATAATCGAGAGACTCTAAAAGTCCATCGGCATGGAGCTTCTTCATGCGCTTGACACCAATGTGACCAAGGCGGCAGTGCCACAAGTATGTGGGACTATCGTTATTAACTTTACATCTTTTGGTATTCACGCTATGAATATGTGTAACATTACGTTCGAGATTCATTAAGAATAAACCATTGACCATCGGGGCATGACCATATCTCTCATATAAATAGAACAACCATTATTCTCGGTTTTGAATGAGTAGCCATCTCGTATTAAACGAGATCCAGATACAATGTTCATGCTCAAACTTGGCACTAAATAACAATGAGGTTCATAACTAATCCCGTGGGTAAATGTAGAGGTAGCGTGCCGACGATGATCACATCGACCTTGGAACCATTCCCGACGCGCATCGTCACCTCGTCCTTCGCCAGTCTCCGCTTATTCCGCAGCTCCTGTTGTGAGTTACAAATGTGAGCAACATCACCGGTATCAAATACCCAGGAGTTACTACGAGTACTGGTAAGGTACACATCAATTACATGTATATCAAATATACCTTTAGTGTTGCCGGCCTTCTTGTCCGCTAAGTATTTGGGCAGTTCCGCTTCCAGTGACCCTTCCCCTTGCAATAAAAGCACTCAGTCTCAGGCTTGGGTCCATTCTTTGACTTCTTCCCGGCAACTGGCTTACCGGGCGCGACAACATCTTTGCCGTCCTTCTTGAAGTTCTTCTTACCCTTGCCCTTCTTGAACTTAGTGGTCTTATTGACCATCAACACTTGATGTTCTTTCTTGATTTCAACCTCTGCTGACTTCAGCATTGAGAATACTTCAGGAATGGTCTTTACCATCCCCTGCATATTGTAGTTCAACACAAAGCTCTTGTAGCTCGGTGGGAGCGACTGAAGGATTCTGTCAATGACCGCCTCTTCCGGGAGGTTGATCTCCAACTGGGACAGGCGGTTGTGCAACCCAGACATTTTGAGTATGTGCTCACTGACAGAACTGTTTTCCTCCATCTTACAACTATAGAACTTGTCGGAGACTTCATATCTCTCGACCCAGGCATGAGCTTGGAAAACCATTTTCAGCTCCTCGAACATCTCATATGTTCCGTGCTTCTCAAAACGCTTTTGGAGCCCCGGTTCTAAGCTGTAAAGCATGCCGCACTGAACGAGGGAGTAATCATCAGCACGTGATTGCCAAGTGTTCATAACGTCTTGGTTCTCTGGGATGGGTGCTTCACCTAGCGGTGCATCTAGGACATAATCTTTCTTGGCTGCTATGAGGATGATCCTCAGGTTCCGGACCCAGTCCGAATAGTTGCTGCCATCATCTTTCAGCTTGGTTTTCTCTAGGAACGCGTTGAAGTTCATGTTGACATGAGCGTTGGCCATTTGATCTACAAGACATATTTTGCAAAAGTTTTAGACTAAGTTCATGATAATTAAGTTCATCTAATCAAATTATTGAATGAACTCCCACTCAGATTGACATCCCTCCAGTCATCTAAGTGTTACACGATCCGAGTTGACTAGGCCGTGTCCGATCATCACGTGAGACGGACTAGTCATCATCGGTGAACATCTCCATGTTGATCGTATCTTCCATACGACTCATGTTCGACCTTTCGGTCTCTGTGTTCCGAGGCCATGTCTGTACATGCTAGGCTCGTCAAGTTAACCCTAAGTGTTCTGCATGTGTAAATCTGTCTTACACCCGTTGTATGTGAACGTAAGGATCTATCACACCCGATCATCACGTGGTGCTTCGAAACGACGAACTTTAGCAACGGTGCACAGTTAGGGGGAACACTTTCTTGAAATTATTATAAGGGATCATCTTATTTACTATCGCCGTTCTAAGTAAACAAGATGCATAAACATAATAAACATCACATGCAATTATATAAAATAGTGACATGATATGGCCAATATCATATAGCTCCTTCGATCTCCATCTTCGGGGCTCCATGATCATCTTCGTCACCGGCATGACACCATGATCTCCATCATCATGATCTCCATCATTGTGTCTTCATGAAGTTGTCACGCCAATGACTACTTCTACTTCTATGGCTAACACGTTTAGCAATAAAGCAAAGTAATTTACATGGCGTTCTTCAATGACACGCAGGTCATACAAAAATAAAGACAACTCCTATGGCTCCTGCCGGTTGTCATACTCATCGACATGCAAGTCGTGATTCCTATTACAAGAACATGATCTCATACATCACAATATATCATTCATCATTCATCACAACTTCTGGCCATATCACATCACATGACAATTGCTGCAAAAACAAGTTAGACGTCCTCTAATTGTTGTTGCATCTTTTACGTGGCTGCAATTGGGTTCTAGCAAGAACGTTTTCTTACCTACCAATAACCACAACGTGATTTTGTCAACTTCTATTTACCCTTCATAAGGACCCTTTTCATCTAATCCGCTCCAACTAAAGTAGGAGAGAAAGACACCCGCTAGCCACCTTATGCAACTAGTGCATGTCAGTCGGTGGAACCTGTCTCACGTAAGCGTACGTACGTGTAAGGTCGATCCGGGCCGCTTCATCCCACGATACCGCTGAAGCAAGAAAAGACTAGTAGCGGCAAGCAAGTTGACAAGATCTACGCCCACAACAAAATTGTGTTCTACTCGTGCAATAGAGAACTACGCATAGACCTAGCTCATGCCACTGTTGGAGAACGTTGCAGAAAATTAAAAATTTTCTACGGTTTCACCAAGATCCATCTATGAGTTCATCTAAGCAACGAGTCATGGGAGAGAGATTGCATCTACATACCACTTGTAGATCGCGTGCGGAAGCGTTCAAGGGAACGGTGATGATGGAGTCGTACTTGCCGTGATTCAAATCACCGATGACCAAGTGTTGAACGGACAGCACCTCCGCGTTCAACACACGTACGGTACGGACGGCGTCTCCTCCTTCTTGATCCAGCAAGGGGGAAGGAGAGGTTGATGATGATCCAGCAGCACGACGGCGTGGTGATGGATGCAGCAGAACTCCGGCAGGGCTTCGCCAAGCTGCTGCGGGAGGAGGACGAGGTGTAGCAGGGGGAGGGAGGCGCCAAGACTTGGGTGTGGCTGCCCTCCCCCTGCCCTCCTTTATATAGGCCCCCAAGGGGGGGCGCCGGCCCTGGGAGATCAATCTCCCAAGGGGGGGCGGCGGCCAAGGGGGGTGGAGTGCCCCCCAAGGCAAGTGGTGCGCCCCCCCACCTAGGGTTTCCAACCCTAGGCGCAGGGGGGCCCAAGGGGGGGCGCACCAGCCCATTAGGGGCTGGTTCCCCTCCCACTTCAGCCCACGGGGCCCTCCGGGATAGGTGGCCCCACCCGGTGGACCCCCGGGACCCTTCCGGTGGTCCCGGTACAATACTGGGTGACCCCGAAACTTTCCCGATGGCCGAAACAACACTTCCTATATAGTTTTCTTTACCTCCGGACCATTTCGGAACTCCTCGTGACGTCCGGGATCTCATCCTGGACTCCGAACAACATTCGGTTTGCTGCATACTCATATTCATACAACCCTAGCGTCACCGAACCTTAAGTGTGTAGACCCTACGGGTTCAGGAGACATGTAGACATGACCGAGACGGCTCTCCGGTCAATAACCAACAACGGGATCTGGATACCCATGTTGGCTCCCACATACTCCTCGATGATCTCATCGGATGAACCACGATGTCGAGGGTTCAAGCAACCCCGTATACTATTCCCTTTGTCAGAGGGTATGTTACTTGCCCGAGACTCGATCGTCGGTATCCCAATACCTCGTTCAGTCTCGTTACCGGCAAGTCACTTTACTCGTACCGTAATGCATGATCCCGTGACCAGACACTTGGTCACTTTGAGCTCATTATGATGATGCACTACCGAGTGGGCCCAGTGATACCTCTCCGTTATCCGGAGTGACAAATCCGAGTCTCGATCCGTGTCAACCCAACAGACACTTTCGGAGATACCTGTAGTGCACCTTTATAGTCACCCAGTTACGTTGTGACATTTGGTACACCCAAAGCACTCCTACGGTATCCTGGAGTTACACGATCTCATGGTCTAAGGAAGAGATACTTGACATTGGAAAAACTCTAGCAAAACGAACTACACGATCTTGTGCTATGCTTAGAAATGGGTCTTGTCCATCACATCATTCTCCTAATGATGTGATCCCGTTGTCAACGACATCTAATGTCCATAGTCAGGAAACCATGACTATTTGTTGACCAACGAGCTAGTCAACTAGAGGCTTACTAGGGACGTATTGTGGTCTATGTATTCACACGTGTATTACGATTTCCGGATAATACAATTATAGCATGAATAAAAGACAATTATCATGAACAAGGAAATATAATAATAATCCATTTATTATTGCCTCTAGGGCATATTTCCAACAAAACTAACCAGCCCCAAAAGTAAGGCAACATCAAGTTCAATGCAGCCATGAGATTGCAAAAGCTAATTAGTTGACATTAAGTTCAGTAGTACAAGCAGGAACATTAGAGAGCAAATGCCAACATAGTGGCAGTGGATGCGCTAAAACTACAAAGCCATAGTTAGGCGTACTGATAGATAGCTTTGGTTCAACTACCGCCATGAGTGCCATTCCATATGAATCTGGTCTGAATAGTTTGTAATATAGATGACCACATGATGGTTTTGTATAGAAAATACACTTGTGATTTCCTTCTAAAGCATATGGACAGGACAGTGAGCAATAATTTCCCCTTATAATCTTGAAGGCGAAGATCCTTATCTGAGTATATGTTATTCTTCTATTCCTGCCGCCTTGACAAAGTCTGCCCAATTGGTATTGTGGCCCTCTTCTCCGTAGGAAAATATTCCAGAGCAGGCATGGAAATGAGCCCAAGATGGAAAATAATTAGTGTATTTTTGGGTGACATTGGCAAACATGACTTCATCTATCAATCATGAAATACAAAAACTTTGTTGATCTGGTTATAAAACACGATTTATGAAGAAGAGTATGCCTAGCTTTCAATTTGAGACCTCTTGAGCAAATATATTAGCGGCATTAGTATGAGAATTCCATATCTGTAGGAATTGCAATGACAGTGATGGCTACAGCACATGAACTAAATTATAGTGGTAGAATAGGATCAGTGTATTTCTGTTAGTAAGGAGACTAATTTTTTTAAAGGTGATAAATACTTGTTGTTAATAAATAACAGTCCTCATACTCGAAAAGAAATATAATTTCTTCCACTAAAAGTATCACTAAGAAGTCTAGGTTGAGATACAAATTTTGAAGAAGTACACGATATAACAGAAATACAAAACATGATATGAACCATTAATTCCTGATATGCGGTGGAAGACACTAATTTAGAAGATACGAGCTAAAACACATTCACTTCTCGTTGATATAATATGCTAAGGCATAACATCTAAAACTATTATGAGGGCAAAAATATTTAATGGCTCCAAAAATGAATAAACAAAGAGAGCATTACTTTCCACATACCATAAAAGAAGAGCATTACTTTGCCAGATCACACAAACACACATCTTGTGATATGGTTTGGTTACCTGATCATCACTGGATGCCTGGAAAAAAGATTCCTGACCGTGACACCTTTTGGAGCCTTTTCATATTGTGGCAACTCTTGTAGGGGGCTAACAACCAATCAAAAGATAAAACCAGCATAACCACCTGCAGATAACACGTGCATAAACATGGATAACTGGGACCATATTGGTGATTGAGAGGAAGCGTACATAAATAGAAGACATATTTTATCACTAAGTTGCGTTAAACTGTTTAACAAAATAAAAATACATTTTGGGGCATATCCATATCGAACTCGACAGGGACAGAAGTAGTATTACAAGTGTAGAAATATGGGGCACGGGATATCTTTTGGGTCCTCGGCTGAAAAGTGCATCGAGACCAGCCAGAAAAGGGGAAAGCAAAGCCAGGGGTGGAATAAGCAGTACAACAATGAAAGCTCCATCGGATATCCAATAGTACTGTACAAACATAAGCAAGGTACTGGTAAAATCACCCAAAAGTATAGAATACAAATAAGCAACTACAATGTTTCTGAAATGCCAAAGCAAGGTAACATTTAAGATAAATAGGTAACAAGCTCTGAGAAATACATAAACTATAAGAAATCAACAAATATAACTCGTGGTAATGATTTCAAGAGCATGACCGACGCCAGTTTTTGCAAACCGAAATAAAAAATACAGCTGAATATACTTGCAGTTAAAATAGATGGAAATGGTAAAAGCTCCTTCAAATCCGTACAAATTAAAACAGATTCGTGTAACTGAGTGCTGATTCCATCAAGAACTCAAGGAGCAAAAGGATAGAAATCCAGTTTAGTCACCAGAAATAGGAATAAGAAAGAAATACTAAAATATAGGGAATTTAACTATTTGTCAAATTGTGAGATATGTACATGCACCACTATCTCTTTGAGGTTGCCACTATCAAATCTTGAGTTTCACACGAATGAAACAGTGCTTGGCTAAGTATTCAGAAGGAAATAACAAGAAAATCATTAGGTGGAGAAAATTTAAAGTGCCACTCGATCTATTTGTGCATCAGCCACATAAGATTAGCCATGCTAGCTAGCTAGCTACACAAATCCATGACCGACCTAATCATGTGTACACAAGTCCTCCTCACCTCCCTTTTTTGCTTCCTATTCTTCCTGTACACATGAAGAACTGAAAAGGAGTAGCGAGAACAACCGGTCAGCAAAAAAGGTAGAAGAAAGACACATGTGAAGGAGACGTCCATCAAAGAGCCAATCAAGTAAATAGATCAGCAGCACAATAATATATATTTCACTGGTAGCAAAGAATTTTGTTAAATAATATAAAAGGAGATGCCATACCAAAGGAAATAGATAACAACATGTCCAGGAAGAAAAGAACGGCTCTCAGTTCATATGTTTCAGGTATTAGGCATAACCATGTATCTCATATACATGTGAACAAAACAATATATGAACTTATATATGAACTGTACATTGTAAAAGGAGGAAAGTTTATTAGTCACCTTAACAGTGTATCTCCAAACACAAAAATGACTAATAATTTCCTAGGGAATTAGAAAAACACTGTCGAACAGATTACGGTTCAAGATGGACAACCTTTTTTAAAAACCCTACGCAATTGACTGACCGAGCGGATGCGTAACAGTGGTGGCGACGGCGACGACGGCGCCGCTGGTGCCGAACTGGTACAGAGCGTAATCTGTCACAGGCGAATCAACCTCCATGAAACTATCCTGTAGAATTAAATCAGACATTACAAACCCAAACATGTTTGCTGAATAGACCTTAGGTGGAATGTAACCAGCTCTACAAGAAACAGAACAGAGGATACTTCAAAATCGCAGAGCCACGTGCATGAATTATATTAATCTGACAAAGCATGCTAGGAAAACTTTACTCCTTATAAAGGAAAATACACAGCCTGTCATGCAGTAGAACACTATAACCTACCTTCTGGGGATCACTTGGTGCATGAGAAGTGGTATTTTTTCTATCTGCAGCTTTATCTAATTCAGAAATTGTATGCTTAGCTTGAACTGAACTTCTCTTGGCCATTTTTTGTAGAAGTAATATCCCTTCTAAAAGATAAAAACAATCACCAGACTGCAACTATCACCAGACTGCAACTATCAACAATATCCCTTGGAAAAGATACCAAGAACTACCAGACTACAACACATATCCCTTTACAGAATATCCGATCTCCGCAGGAACTACCAAACCCTGAAGCCCATCTCTCACACCCGAACCCGCCACTCCCAAACACGGCAAACAACAGGCTAGTAGATAAATAGAAGTACTGATATGGAGCGTGCATGAGGGCCCCTTACATGGCAGACTTGGCGTTGGGCACGGCGTCGAAGAGGACGCAGTAGATGTCGGCTACTCAGGCCTCTACCTTAACCCGACAGCTCCGGGGCCGCATCTGTGGCCGTGACAAATGACCCACATAGCTTTCAACGCAAATGAAAGTAACCCTCAGAGTACAGACCTGATGAAAATTGGTGAAAAGAACCAGCTACCAGAAGTATAGTAAAAAGCCCAGCTCAAATATCTGTCAGTTAAATCACTATGAAGAGACGTTGGGACTAAAATGAGAGGACTTTGCAAGGTAACATGACAACAATGAGGGTGTTGTAGGGTAACATAACAGGGACGATTAAATTTGCTACATAAAGTTGATTACAATGACGATATTCAAATTCAGCAATCCGTGTGCCAATGAACTCTCTGTATGCTGAACATCCAAAGGGGGATGATGGAGGATGTTGCAGTTTTGGTCAAATTTAAGTTGAACCATCAATTTTACTTGCAGTTCATACTGCCTGTACAGTTGCAAGGTGAATCCAACTCACATCTGAGTGGGAGAGGGAGGGAGGGAGGGCAGTAGTAGGCAGCCATGAATCATACCCATCGCTGCATCTGGCCTGGCTGCGTGAGGAGGGTCAGCTCCTCCGGCCACGCGCTCTACATAGGGAGCAGCCACGGCATGCCCTTGAACCAAGCAGCTACTCCATGGCCTTCCTGCACACAAGCAGAGATGAGACGAGACCTCATGCATGCACGCGCAAATCAAATGAAAAATAAGAATATGCAAAGGGGAGAAGAGGATGATATCCGAATAAGCAAAGGCCAGATCTATTCGACTACCCCAACTCAGCTACGCCTCGATAATGGCCATGGGTTATGACTTATGACTGGCTTGACTCGATTGCGTGGATCTGTCGCACCAATCTGAGGATGATGACACCCGCTGAAAGCCCCTTTTGCACAGTAGTTTTTAGGTTGAACTAATTATACTTCTATTTTGTTTTTAGAAATATTTCACTCCTGTTTTGGCAAAGGCGAATCGACCTCAAAAGCTTAATGAAGTTGGTATTATTGATTTTATCTAAAAGGGGGAGATGCCTGACCTGCACATTTTGAGGCCAAGGCGACCAACCGTATATGCTGGACAGCCGCTATAATTTTACCAGCTCAAGAAATCCTAAGGAGTGCCATTTAGGATAACATGAGCAACTCAAGCACATGTTGGCAGCAACACATTACAGAATTTTATACACATCCACCTCAAGCATGACTGCATTGTGACTTAAACAGTGAAATCAGGACCTATAATATACTAATTATCAATCACTCAACTTGCATCGTTACTTTTTTCCCATTACTCAACAACATGAGAAAAGAAAAATTCCTGATAGGGAGCAAGTAAGATTTGCTGCAAGCGGATCATGTCACCTGCCTCATATTTTTGTGAGTTCACTTCCTCCCTCGCTGGAAGATCATTAGAACCTCTTCCATCACCGCAGAACACTGAAAAGAAAACAATTCGGTAATTACCAAAAAGCTAAACGTACAATATGAGAATATATCAAACATCTTGCGGTAAAGCACCATGAAGCGAGCATATAGTTATACTCTTGATTACTATCAATGGTTTCATTGATCCTATTTTGCGCAGGTCAATACAGAAGGAACCAAATCAGTTAACAGAGTGTATTTCTGAAAAAATGTTTACCCTATTTTCACAGAGATGCAAAGGGAGAGGGAGACGGCGTGAATCTGAATGTTTGTACCTGGTAGAGGAGCTTCTCGAGGATGAGGTCTGCAACATCCATGACGGTGTGGAAGCGGCCAGAGAGGAAGACAATCCTGTGGTATGTGCTTGCCAAGGTTAGCATGTGGAACCCTGCAGAAATGTGTTGCTAAACATCAGAAAATCTACCAGAGGTCTGTTAAAGAACTTCCCAAACCGCGGAGTTGAGCCTAAACATCTACATCATGTGCATGCAAAAGAATGGCTTCATGATGCATGTAGAGTCCACATCGGTTGGTCTAAATCGTATGTAGAGTGCACATCACCTAGATGAATCACAAACAGAAGTAACAAATGAAAAAGCCAAACAGCAGTAAACACATGCATCACCATGAAGACCCTGAGCTCACATATATAGATTTACCATTCGTCCTCAGTACTATCCAGGACAAAGAGGCTACGTAGAGTAGAATACTAACTATAGTATCTGGTTGTTCTTGAACATCATAACAATATGAACTAACCAGGTGCGTCAAATACATAAATAAATGTATGTCGGACAAGAGGGCAGCAGGACCATCGACCAGCGCTGCATTTTCCTAGAAGCCAAAAGCACACACAACCGAAATAAACATGTCAGAAGAAAATATACACTTGAGATTTTGTATTCAGTTGACTACAAATTCAAAGATACTTACAGTTGCACTGATGTAGCTGAAGCTGATGAACGTGCCCTGAGCTCCCAGCAGCTTGACATGCGTCACTCGCTTTTCACATGTGTAAGCAATGGGCAGACCATCCTGTAGATGCATGGCTGCACAAACAAACCATGAAAACAGCCAAGTTAAAAATTAAACCAAAGAATGAGTGAAAGATAAGAATCTCTATCAGGCTATGTTGTAATTGTTGGATTAATATGTTGGAAATTAAGAAGCATGATAGTCAGAACAGACTATATCACATATTATAGCAAGAATATGCAACTGCTGTTGAATAAAAACAAACCAAAACTATTATTGTTTCCAAATCTATTAGTTTGAAAATCAAGTGCATCGTGGGTCATGTAAACAGAGAAGCAAATGAGAAATTTAGATATTGTTCAAAATATTTTAGTGGTACCATCTATAGTCAAAAGAGGTCATTTTGGGAGTTGGGACTAACATACATGTGGCTAATGCACGAATATCATGCATGTTGGGCTAACAATATTCTGAAATAAAACCCGCACGTCATCTATCACATGTCTTGATTTCTAAGGCTTAGTTAAAGAGATAACAGATATTACTAATGGGGTCATTTTAATTACTATAATTGTCATTTGCCCCGAAAAACAGTTGAAAACATCCTATATGCCACTGGGTGTCGTGTCATGTAAACTAAAATTCAGACAAAAAAATATAACACTAACTTAGGCAAGAAGCACTCTGTCCTCCCTTTCTTTCTGTGCCCGTTGACAAAACAAATGATGGCACGAAGTGAAACCAAACGGAAGGAAAGGAGAGGGGTCACTCTGTTCCTAGCGAATTTGGCCATATGCACACATATAAATCATGCCCACTAATTTGTCCATATGCACACATATAAAAAAAATTGATGAGTTATGAGCAGGAGTTAACAACAGGCTACCAAGCACTCTAGCATATGGAGCCATCCCATTGTATCCTCTCAGACCGTCACACCTCTCGGAGCATAGTCGAAGACAAACCTCCAGAGGTTGAAGACAAACCTTCCTAGGAGAAATTGACCACGGCAACACCTATCCTAGCAACCAACCGCGAGCAGCAACCTAAAAAACAAGATCAAGTCGCAAGTCAGCCTTGAGAGAGAGAGAGAGAGAGAAAGAGTGAGGGAGGGAGGGAAAGGGAGAGGAACCTGCGGCATAGGCAGTGAGAGGAACACGGAGGAGAAGGGGTGGAGTGTGGCGCCGGCAAAGGAAGTACCCGACGCAGCGCCAGCGCCTTTGGGGGCTAGCCTCGACCCGCGGGGCCGTCGCCACTGACGCGCTGACGGGGTACGTGCCACTCCC
Source organism: Triticum dicoccoides (assembly GCF_002162155.2). Classification (NCBI taxonomy): domain Eukaryota; kingdom Viridiplantae; phylum Streptophyta; class Magnoliopsida; order Poales; family Poaceae; genus Triticum; species Triticum dicoccoides. The sequence goes on along the minus strand of NC_041381.1, from coordinate 284,496,030 downwards.
GGCCAGCCCTGTAGACCGTCGACTCGGAGGAATCGACCCCCCAAGGGGCGAATCCACTGGCCACGGGAGAGAAGGTGAGGGGATTGGGGCCGGTAGGGATGGAAAGAGGATGGGGCCGCGGTGGCGGTGGTGGTGGACGACGGCGATGACGCAGGGGAGGTGGGCGGCGGGAGTCTGGCAGGCTCGGCGAAGGAGACGGCGGTGGCGTGGGGTGCTGCTAGGGTTAGGGTGGAGGAGGCGTAGAGGAGGAGGGGGAGGGAC
>NC_041381.1:284483130-284495525 GCF_002162155.2 Triticum dicoccoides | reverse complement strand
TTGGGGCCGGCAGGGATGGAAAGAGGATGGGGCCGTGGTGGCGGTGGTGGTGGACGACGGCGACGATGCAGGGGAGGTGGGCGGCGGGGGTCTGGCGGGCTCGGTGAAGGAGACGGCGGCGGCGTGGGGTGCTGCTAGGGTTAGGGTGGAGGAGGCGTAGAGGAGGAGGGGGAGGGATGAGCGGGTGCGGGAGGAGGAGGCGGCGGCTAGGTCTCCGCCATGGGAGCGGCCGCCTTTTATACCCCCCTACGCGAAATGACCAAAATGCCCCGGTGGGGGCATGGCATTTACATTTTGCTGCCATTACTATTCATTTCAGCAGTGTTTACCTCAGATCCAACGGCCCAGGTTCATCCATATCTCAATCTGACATCTAGAAACGCATCAAGGGAAATGATCCAACGGCCGAGAGTGCCTGAGCTCTGAGGAGGCCTGTGGTCACATTCTTCTCTTATCTCTTGATTAGGTTACTCTAAGCATCTCTCTCCTCATTAACTACTTGCCACATAAGCAAATTTATATTTGGGTGCGTTATGTTACTAGCTATGTTACTACCACTATGACCAGCCTAAGGGAATGAACAATGATAGCCTTCCATCCATAAGAAAAGGTAAATTAAGAGCATGGTTAATAGTATAGCTAGTTGATGGGATAAGAAACTGCCATGTCATGTATAGGCATCATCTAGTCACTCATATAGTAGAGTGGGCTACAAGGTTGGTTATAACATTACTTTTTTTTTCACCTTCTCTCTTTCTTTTTCTTCACACTTATTGTATTTGTCTTGCAATCCGCAGATAACTAGGTTTTTGCATGAGAGCTTACTCCCCTTACTTTTTCATCTTTCTCTTCTCCACATAGGCAAAAATGCGATGTAAGAGGGCTATAAGCCCACTATTATATTTGCTCTAAAGCATCTACATTGATTTCTTTCTTCCTAATGCAAGCTATCATTAATGGGCCTCATCAAGGAATGGAAAGTAAGGACTCTAGTACACTTGCATCTCTACTCTCCACTCAACTTTTTTAGCCTTTTACACTGGGCCACACATTTTCTCTCCAAGCACCTGTCTCCTGCAGAGCATCCCGCTTCCTCATCCGATATTTCTCCAGACATCCGATCCTACATGGCATGTGGGGCATCACCCTGGGGTTATGCATTGGCCATTCTCTAAGCGCATGAACTATGATGGCATATGGATACCATGATAAAAAGTAGTCTAGGGCATCTACGTTGATTTTTTTTCTCTACAATGCAAACTACCACTAGTGGACCTCTTTAAGGAATAGAAAATAAAGACTCCAATACACACACATCAGTACGCTTCACTTCAACCTTTTAGCTTTTTACACCGGACCACACTTTTACTCTTGAAGCACCCGCCTCCTGCAAAGGATCCCGCTTTCCCATCTGGACCTACTTTTCCTGACATCCGATCCTACATGGCATGCGAGGCATCACTTTGGGGCTATGCATTGGCCATGCCCTGATATTGACCTCACGTTAGGTTGTGCGATGTACTAGGCATACAAATCACGAGTTGCTTGGTTGTAAATTGCATAAGGTGTTGTCACCACTTTTTACTAGTGGTGACCTTGCCACACACGATATTAACATAGTTTCAGTCCTAGCTAGGAAACAAATCATAGTTCATCATGATGATACGTATCCATCGTATCTATTTTTTCCAACGCTTTTGCTCTTGTTTTGGACTCTAATTTGCATGATTTGAATGAAACTAACCCGAACTCACGTTATTTTCGGCAGAACTACCATGGTGTTGTTTTTTGTGTAGAAAAAAAAGTTCTCGGAATTGGACGAAACTTTTTGAAGAATCATTTTGGACTAAAAGAAAAATACTGGAACCAAGACCCACTAGAGGGGGGCCCAGCTGCCCACACCAGGGCGCGCTCTTGTGGGTAGTGGGGCCCACGAGGCTCCGTTGACCCTAATTCCAACTCTACAAAATCCTGTTTTTGAAGCAAAAATAGGGGAGGAAGTTTCATTGCGTTTTACAATACGGAGCCGCCGCCACCTCCTTTTCTTCATCGGGAGGCCGGATCTGGAGCCCGTTTGGGGCCCCAGAGCGGGGGATCTTCCGTCGTCATCGTCATCAACCATCCTCCATCACCAATTTCATGATGCTCACCGTCGGGAGTGAGTAATTCCTTCATAGGCTTGCTGGACGGTGATGGGTAGAATGAGATTCATCATGTAATGGAGTTAGTTTTGTTAGGGCTTGATCCCTAGTGTCGGTGTCAAAATCGGCGGATCTCGGGTAGGGGGTCCCGAACTGTGCCTCTAGGCGGATGGTAACAGGAGACAAGGGACACGATGTTTTTACCCAGGTTCGGGCCCTCTTGATGGAGGTAAAACCCTACTCCTGCTTGATTGATATTGATGACATGGGTAGTACAAGAGTAGATCTACCACGAGATCAAAGAGCCTAAACCCTAGAAGCTAGCCTATGGTATGATTGTTGTTCGTCCTACGGACGAAAACCCTCCGGTTTATATAGGCACCGAAGAGGGTTAGGGTTACACAGAGTCGGTTACAATGGTAGGAGATCTACATATCCATATCGCCAAGCTTGCCTTCCACGCCAAGGAAAGTCCCATCCGGACACGGGACGAAGTCTTCAATCTTGTATCTTCATAGTCCAGGAGTCCGGCCATCCGGACACCCCCTAATCCAGGACTCCCTCAGTAGCCCCTGAACCAGGCTTCAATGACGACGAGTCCGACGCGCATATTGTCTTCGGCATTGCAAGGCGGGTTCCTCCTCCGAATACTTCATAGAATATTTTGAACACAAGGATAGTGTCCGGCTCTGCAAAATAAGTTCCACATACCACCATAGAGAGAATAATATTTACACAAATTCAATCTGCTGTCGTATTTCATGGCGTGACATCACACCATGGCCAAGCCTTTATTCGAATCGTTTTTACTGTCCCACCTCAGCGCGTTTAGCGAGGCGGTTTCCTTGGCACGTCTTGTCAAAGCAGAGATCGTGTCCCCTTATTCCAGGATTCTCATCAATACGGGCGTGGGTAACCCAACCGCGCCATTGATTATGGCGCTTGGGAGATAAGCGAGTTTTACCAGGCTGGTGGGGACGCATAGCTTCGTCCGTCCATATAAGGGGATAAGGATCCACCTTTTCACACACGCCTTCTTCCTCCTTCGCTCATCCATTTCTGTGCACTCGAGCTCCAGCGCCCAAGTCCGCACATCTCGCCTCAACCTTCCCCAGTCATGTCCGGAGCGGGAGGCAAGTGGATGGCCTCCTCCGTCACGGAGGGGCACATTAAAAGGCTGCGGAAGGGCCGGATACTTGTCCAGCGATATCGCACATCAGCTCCCCGACAAGGGGCAGCTTATCCCCACCCCCAGGCCCCATGAGAGGGTGGTGTTCCTCACCCACTTCCTCCACGGACTAGGTTTTCCACTTCACCCATTTGTCCGGGGGCTCATGTTCTACTACGGCCTAGATTTCCATGATCTGGCCCCGAATTTCACCCTCAACATCTCGGCGTTCATCATCGTGTGCGAGGCCTTCCTCTGCATCTAGCCCCACTTCGGCTTATGGCTGAAGACCTTCAATGTCAAGCCGAAGGTAGTGGGCAGCCGCCAAGCGGAGTGCGGAGGTTCCATGGTGGGCAAGATGCCCAACGTCCTATGGCTCGAGGGCTCCTTCGTGGAGACCATAAAGGGGTGGCAATCGGGGTGGTTCTACATCACCGAGCCGCGTGGCCCTAAATGGGCAGCGACCCCCGAATTCCGATTTGGCTTCCCGACACGGCTCACCTCTTGGAAATAGACAGGCCTAACATGGGGTAGTTCGGAAGAGCTGACCGGACTCCAATCCTGCGTCAAAAATCTGGTGAGCAAGAAGCTCAAGCTCGTCAACGTAGTCCAGGTCATGCTCATCCGCCGGATCCTCCCGTGCCAACAACGGGCCTTCAACTTGTGGGAGTTTGGTCCGGCACAACACCAAACCTTGAGCAGGCTCTTTGACACTACGTACGAAGACGCCTGGAAGGTGCTGTTCAAGGGCGCCGAGGCTCCCGCATCCGCTACCGAAGATCACGGATTTAGCTCGCAGCGTCAAGCCGGCGAGGTAAGCTATTTTACCCTTTACAGGACACTTGTTTTTCATAGTTTGACTCTATGCGGGATGTAAACTCCCTTACCTTTGACAGGCCTGGCAAAAGACGTCCGGGCAGGTTAACTGTCCGGCTCCCTTGCCAGAAGACCCAGCGGATGCCCAATTAACAGGGCTGCTGGTTCCGGCGCCTTATGTGGTGCCGGAGAAGAAGGCCAAGAAGAAGGCCACGGGAACCCGAAAGAGTTCCCGGTGCCAGGTGTTATCGGACTCATCGTCCGATGACTCCGAGGCGGACTCCTCCCGCGAAGATGAGGAGGAAAAAGAGGCCTCTCCCCCAGCGGGGGAGGAGAAGAAAAGGAGGGCCGCCCCAACTGGGGAGGCCGGAGGGTCCAAGAAGGGAAGGACCCTTCCTCCGGACTACTCCACCAATGCCGACGACGGCGAAGAGGAGTGGCCACCGAGGGCTAAGCCCCTGGCGAAATCGTAAGTGTCCGGATACCAGAATAACTCATGCGTTTCATTTGTCGCACAGAATCTCCTAACGCCAAATATAACCTTGCAGCCTGCCCAAGGACAGGCTCGACACTTCAACGAGCGGCTCCCTGGCTTCGTCGGACGTGAATAGAACTTCACTTCCAGCCGCCTCCTCTCCTTGCGCTACGGATGACGCCGAGGTGGGCTCCCAAAAGGGGCCCATCCAGGAGGAGGAGGTCCCGGAGGCGCCGCAAGGCAACCTCCCAGACTCTGGGCAAAAGGGGGATCAAACCCCAAAGGGCTCTAAGTCCGGCCCTGGGCCGGACTCCGCACCGGAACCTTTAGTGGTTCTGGAGTCCGGCAGGCGGCCCCTTCGTAAGAAGGGTGAGACTGCGACACCGGTGACCTCTGTCCAACCGGAGGCACCGGATAATTTGCTGGAGGCGCTTAACGACGCCTCCATCGACAAGGAGCACCGCACTATTATGAGTGTGGTGATCCAGAAAGTTCAGTCCGCCAAGAGCGGGCTGACTAAAGCCTGTGCCAGCCTTCTAACAGGCTTTGAGGTATGTATTTAAGATATGTAAAAATATTACCGCATAGACAGTAGCCCTTGATGCTCAGTTTGGTGTTCGGAAAGAAAAGCCGAACTGAGGATCTAAAAAGATGTACGCAGGAGTCTAACATAATTATGTCAATATGGCAAATGCAGGCTGCGCTACTGACCTCTGCCGCACTGACTACAGATGTCGATGCATTGAAGCAGAGCCTCAAGCGGTCTGAGAACGAGCTCGGCCTTGCCAAAAAGCAGCTCGAGGACAAGGAAGGTAAGCAATACCTTATGGAAATATATAAAAGATGTGGTTGCAAAAAAATGATAGGAATAACGTGAGTATTGCAGGGGCCACGAACGAGGTGGCGACCCTGAAGGAAGTGGTGTCCAAGGCCGAAAGCAATGCGGCCGCGGAGCGCACCGAGCGAGAGAAACAGGAGGCGCGGGTGGCGGAGGTGCGGCAAGAGCTCCAGGCTCTCGTGGAAAAGCACGAGAGTTTGGAGCGTGACTCAAAGACTCGAGAGTCCGAGCTCGCCTCGGCCCTTGAGAGCGCCAAAGCCGCTAAGGCCGAAGCCCAACAAGCTCTCCAGGAAATTGAGGCGATGAAGAAGATAGCGGCGGGTAAGGCATTCTTCATGCAAAGCAAGCACGTGAAAGTGAATTACTTGTTACTTACCCGAATCCGGAGCTCTCTAGGAGTATTCGCAGATCTGCCCTGCAGTGTGTCCGATGCTGCCGCATTCTACCGGGCCGAGGAGGGGAGCTCGATGGAGAAGGTGTTCTGGTCTCAGTATGCTGAGGCCGGACACCCGGTACCCTTGAGCGACCAGCTGAAGCAGCTGGTCGAGCTCCATAAGGTGGCCGAACAGGCCATGAAGGGCCTCATAGTTCGGCTGTAGCCTAAGGAAGCCATGTCTGGGAGCTACTTTAGGCTGGTGAGGCGGTTGGTGGACGCCTGTCCATGGATTGAAGTCGTCAAGCGCTCCATCTGTATCGAAGGTGCCCGTAGGGCCCTTGCCCGTGCTAAAGTGCACTGGGGCAAGATGGACGCTGAGAAGCTTGTGACGGATGCTCCACCGCCGGGCAGGGAGTATCGCAAGCCCGAGATGTATTATCAGGGCGTCCTGAAGGGTGCCCGCCTTATAGCAGGTGAATGCTCCAAATATGTAATTTTTGAGTAAACTCGCATTTGTTATCTTGTACGCTTGAAAACTTGTTCATATGCGCTAAGCAACGCTTGTGAATTTAAAATATTACCTTCTGTGCGGCCGTTTATTAAATTTGAGAGATGGCGAGTCGTCGGCTTCTGCCCCCATGTCGCGAGTGCTGGGGTGTTCGGGATAAACTTGAGCGCTCTTTTTCCCATTCTTGGGTCCTTCGAGGGAGGCGCTCAACACAACGAACGAGGCAACCAAACTATAATGCTTGAACACTCTCACTTAGCCATAGAATTCTATAATTTTAAATTTCGGCGAAGCCCCTAGTATTCGGAATACCGAGTTCGGGGCGCTATCCACGCCTGGGCCGGACAAAGCCGACTCCTCGCTCTAAGCGGCATAAGTCTTTAGGGACTCAAAAACCTCTCGAGCAGTGACCGGCTCTCGCCCTATCATGTCAGTCAATTTTAGCTTTCTCCACCGAGGTGCTTAACCCAGCTCAACCGGGGCACAATCGCAGTGGTTCTCCCAGCGCTACCTTAGCCGATATAACAGAACGTAAGGTACCAAAACATGGGAGCTGGGAAAACCCAACTATTGACCCAAGACATGATTCGGAGCCGATGCATATAATGCTATAAGTTTGGGGTGCCGCACTTGTGAAAGTGTCCGGACTTATCACACCATATTTTGGGGTACTGAAGCCCCTGGTGTATTTGGCCGTACCAAAGCGTACGGATGCAACATGTCATAAGTGAACATATATAGATAAGAAAAAGGGATGCAATAATAGGCAAAAGCTGTGCATTGTTTATTAAAAAAGCTGCGGTAAAAGCAGAATGATACAAATAGTGCGATAAGCAAGGGACTATTTGACATGTCCCCCTCCAGGAGCGAGCTGCAGGATGATATGTAAAACAAGTATACTGCTTGTTATAGAGACCACCTGGACACTCGACGTAGCTTTCTGCTTCCCTGGCTGTTGCATCGTATGTTCGGTGATTTTATTGCCGGACAGGGCTTCTTGATAAAGGAGTCATGAAAATAAGAAAAAAGAATTGCACAATCGGGAGCCCCTGGTGCGGTTGAGTCGCATTCTGGGCCTACCGTGGTCGTGCCCCTCCCCCTATGCCCATGGTATTTCCAGAGCGTAATTATGTAAGCGTAGTACTGGTTTCGCAATTTCGCGAGGGATGGGGTTGGGGCCGCATTGCTACGCGTGCTCGGGACGTGCCAGGAGGTATTGTTGTAGGTTACTCCGGGCGTGCTTGACGGTGTCCGGACGTTTAATAGCCGGACTCAAGAATTGCCTTGAGAGGCTGCTTTGTACTTCCGCCGCGAGAGCTGCCGTATGCTCCTCCGTTCGGAGAGAGCGTTCGGTGTTTTCGTTGACCGTAATGACTCCTCGAGGGCCTGGCATCTTGAGCTTGAGGTATGCATAGTGCGGCACCACATTGAACTTTGCAAATGTGGTTCGTCCGAGCAGTGCGTGATAGCCGATGCAGAACGGGACTATGCCGAAGATTAACTCCTCGCTTTGGAAGTTATCCGGGGATCCGAAGACCACTTCGAGCGTAACTGAGCTTGTACAGTTGGCCTCTACACCTGGTATGACGCCTTTAAAGGTCGTCTTTGTGGGTTTAATCCTTGAGGGGCCTATGCCCATTTTGCGCACTGTATCCTGGTAAAGCAGGTTCAGGCTGCTGCCGCCGTCCATCAGGACTCTAGTGAGGTGAAATCCGTCAACGATTGGGTTTAGAACCAATGCGGCGAATCCGCCATGGCGGATACTAGTGGGGTGGTCCCTTCGATCAAAAGTGATCGGGCAGAAGGACCACGGATTGAACTTTGGGGCGACTGGCTCCATCGCATATATGTCCCTTAGTGCACGCTTCCGCTCCCTTTTGGGTATGTGGGTTGCGTATATCATGTTCACCGTCCGCACTTGTAGGGGAAGCCCTTCTGTCCTCTATTGTTCGGCGGCCGGGGCTCCTCCTCGTCTTCGCTATGCAGCCCCTTGTCATTGTTTTCGGCATTTAACTTGCCTGCCTGCTCGAACACCCAACAATCCCTGTTGGTGTGGTTGGCTGGTTTTTCGGGTGTGCCGTGTATCTGGCATGAGCGGTCGAGTATTCGGTCCAAATTGGACGGGCCCGGAGTATTTCTTTTGAATGGCTTTTTCCGCTGACCGGGTTTAGAGCCTCTGAATCCAGCATTGACTACCGTATCCTCAGCATTATCGCCATTAATGCGTCGCTTGTGCTTGTTGCGACGCGACCTGCCGTTGCTGTCCTTGGTATCCGAATTACCAGGGCTCTTGGTCATGTTGTTACTACGAGCTAGCCAGCTGTCCTCTCCCGCGCAAAAGCGGGTCATGAGTGTTGTGAGGGCTGCCATGGATTTCGGCTTTTCCTGTCCTAGGTGCCGGGCAAGCAACTCATCACGGATGTTATGTTTGAAGGCTGCAAGGGCCTCTGCATCCGGACAGTCGACGGTTTGATTTTTCTTGGTTAGGAACCGTGTCCAGAATTGTCTGGCCGATTCTTCTGGTTGCTGAATTATGTGGCTTAGGTCATCGATGTCTGGCGGTTGCACATAAGTGCCCTTGAAATTGTCGAGGAATGCGGCTTCCAGGTCTTCCCAACAACCGATTGACTCTGCTGGCAAGCTGTTGAGCCAATGCCGAGCTGGTCCTTTAAGCTTGAGTGGGAGGTATTTGATGGCGTGTAGATCATCACCGCGGGCCATGTGGATATGAAGGAGATAGTCCTCGATCCAGACCACAGGATCTGTTGTGCCCTCGTATGATTCAATGTTTATGGGTTTGAAACCCTCAGGGATTTGATGATCCATCACTTCGTCTGTGAAGCATAGTGGGTGTGTGGCGCCTCTGTATTGGGCTATATCACGACGCAGCTCAAATGAGCTTTGTCTACTGTGTTCGGCCCGGCCGGAGTTGCCATATCCGGCATGACGGTTATGATCATGTATCGTGGGGCGCCCACACGATCCGTAGATCGATCTTGTTTGCCTTGCCTTGTCCTCCAATATATCCCGTAGGTTTGGCGCATTTCCCTGTGCCTTGGTACTTTTTGAGCGACGTCGGGGTGCGGCTTGAGTGGAGGGCCGAGAGGCCTCTCTGTCGCGGCCGCTAGGTGGCTGGTCGGCCGCATCATGCGCTGGTGATGTAGGTTTGGGTGCTTCCTCCTTTAATCGGGGTAGCAGCCTGCATTTTGGGTAGCTCTTGGAGGGGCGTTCGAGTTCATACTCTTCGGCCGTGAGGACTTCGGTCCATCTGTCAGCTAGCAAGTCTTGGTCAGCTCTAAGCTGTTCCTGCTTTTTCTTTAGGCTGCTCGTCCGCATCCCAACCTTCCTGACCATAGTCCGGCCAGGGCTCTCCTGATAAAGAGAGAGACTTTAGTGAATTCAGGATGTCGTCAAAGGGCGAGCGCTGAAAGATGTCCGCGCGGTGAATTCCATGACCGGCGCCCAATCGGATTCGATTGGCAAGGGCACGGAAGGTTTGGAGTCCGGAGAGGAGTCTGGCACCTTGGAGTTACGAGCCTTGCAAAGGACAGGGATGGTGTTCGGCTCAATCGCCGTAGAGATCGCAGCCCCCGAGGCGGTGTCCAGCCACCCGTCCTCGATCGGCGCAGTCGGCTCCGAGCTAAGGGTCGGAGCGGACACTGGTGCGGCCTCCAGGGCACTGTTCGGTGGCAGAGCTAGATCATGCCCATCGTGACAGTGCGGCGTGCTTGGCTGTGGCTCAAACCCGTCGAAGATCAAGTCTCCGCAGACGTCAGTCGTGTAGTTCAAACTTCCAAATCTGACCTGATGGCCAGGGGCGTAGCTTTCAATCTGCTCCAGGTGGCCAAGCGAATTGGCCCGCAGTGCAAAGCCGCCGAATACGAAGATCTGTCTGGGGAGAAAAGTCTCACCCTGGACCGCATCGTTGTTGATGATCGGAGGAGCCATCGGGCCTAAAGATGACGACACAGAGGAACTCTCAATGAAAGCACCAATGTCGGTGTCAAAACCGGCGGATCTCGGTAGGGGGTCCCGAACTGTGCGTCTAGGCGGATGGTAACAGGAGACAAGGGACATGATGTTTTTACCCAGGTTCGTGTTGGAACCGCTCTCTCTCTCTCTCTGATGGATGGAGCACTTTTTCTGGCGACCAACGCCCCGACGACGAACGCCCCGGCGCCCCAACACCTCCTTTATATTCAACACACAGGCTACATCTCGGCTCGGCACATACCAACTGCCACCAACCAGTACACAGACAGGAGGATTTATACCTGGAGCACACACACGCACCTAGCACACGCACGCTCACCACACCGAGTACTAACTCACTAGAACGCCACACGGGCCACTAACCCATGGCTTGACTAACTAACTATGCATGCACACGTACATGCAGTAACAAACTGCTGCTAGCTACATGCATGGCTCCAGGACCTGCGCAGGCTCCTCAACGGCCGCAAGACCGGGCCTCTCCACGAGCCAAAGAGTGATGCACATCCGGCTGACCAACTTCATGCACGGAGTCTTAACGAGCAGAACGACGCTGCGCCAACTGATAGGCCGGTCACCACGCCGAGCCGTGGTTTACTCCTAACATACTCCCCCTAAACCACGACTCGCCTCCACGTCGGCGGAGTTGTTGCAGCTCTCATCGTCATTGTCGTCGCGGCCGTGAGCCAGCCCGCGGACCCGACCTGGCGCACCGACGCCGGTCGCACCGTGCTCCATCACGACTCCGGCAACACACGCCGAGCTCCTTCTCCATCGGCGAGACACGCCTAGCGTCCCTCTGCGCCCCGCACGTCCCGTGCGCACCTGACGCGCCCGACGTGCCCGACTGCACCAGACGCTCACCGCGCCACCTCCGCATCCGCCATGGCAGCCGCCACGCCGCGCCCCCGTGCCACGCACCTTCCATGGTTGTCGCCCCGAGCCGTCGCGACCTCTGCGCCACCACGCAGGTCCTTCGCGACCTCCTCGTCTCTGCGACCGCCGTGCCCTTCGCGCACACTCCCCACGTCCCCGCGCTCCCATCGCGCATGTAGCGATCTGCGCAACCAGGTCCAGCGCCTCGACGCGGTCCACTCCCGCGGTCCCGACGCGCCGGACGCGTCCAGTGCGCACCCATAACACGCACCGGTCGCGCCCGGCTTGCCACCGCGTCTTATTGCCCTGCACCACCGCGGCCTCCAGGCCGCCATGCAGTGCCTCCATGCCGCCATGCAGTGCCTCCATGCAGCCACACCGTGTTGCGCCGCCGCGCCACAGCGCCTCGGCAGCCTCCGCGGTCGCCGCACGTACAACGTCACCGCCCGCCGTCTCCGCCACGCGCCACGACAGCCACAACGCCGGCCGCCTTCATGGGCCGACACATGACCCGGAGCTCCATCGCGCAGCCGCCGGCGAGCTGCGCCATCGCTGCCACGTCTCCGGCACGGCAAGCATGCCCAAGACACCAAGCTCATGATACCAATTGTTAGAACCGCTCTCTCTCTCTCTCTGATGGATGGAGCACTTTTTCTGGCGACCAACGCCCCGACGACGAATGCCCCGGCGCCCCAACACCTCCTTTATATTCAACACACAGGCTACATCTCGGCTCGGCACATACCAACTGCCACCAACCAGTACACAGACAGGGGGATTTATACCCGGAGCACACACACGCACCTAGCACACGCACGCTCACCACACCGAGTACTAACTCACTAGAACGCCACACGGGCCACTAACCCATGGCTTGACTAACTAACTATGCATGCACACGGGCCACTAACCCATGGCCGCCAACCACTCCCGCACCGCCACCTCAGCTCGCGCTCGCGCCCTCTCTCTCCCCGCCGCGCCGCGGCCCGCCGGGCCCATCCGGAGCCCGCCCGGGCCCGAGCCGCCGCCGTCGCGGCCCGTCTCCCCGCCGCCCGGCGCCTTCACCGCCACGCCGCCCCGAGTGCTCGCCAGAGTAGGAGCTCCCGTGCCGCCGCGCCGGACCCTCGCTCGCGCCCGCCTCGGTCCCCGCCGCCGTCGACCTCCGCCTCCGCCGCTGAAGCCAACCGGCCCCGCCGCCTCCTCG
>NC_041381.1:284478017-284482602 GCF_002162155.2 Triticum dicoccoides | reverse complement strand
GCCCACCGGAGGGGCCACGCCGCCGCCCTGCCGCCCCGCGCCGGCGTCCCCTCGGCGTCCCGGCCGCGCTGCCCGTCCCCGCCTCTTCACCAACCTCGCCGTGCCCGCCGCCGGCCGGATCCGGTCCGGGGCCATCTCCCCGTGCCGCCCTCGACCTCCCGCGGCCATCTCCGGCGATGCTCCGGCCATCCTCGCTTTCCGCGCCCCGATCTGGATATGAAAACGAGGTTGACCCTGAAATTTCGCCCAAGTCCCGGAAGTATTTTGACATTATCATGCCATGTTCATCGCGTCATATCTCTGCATCCGTAGCTTCGTTTCGTGCGTGTAATATGTCAAATTGTTCGTCTCGACGAGTAATTCATTTCATTCCATTGCATCATGTTCATTTGAGTCCATCTTGATGCCTGAATCATCGTTGCAAGAGTTCTTCATAATGTTAGTTCCTGTTTCTTAACAGAACATGCTCATTTGTCATTTTTGCCATGATTGATGTGTGCATCCTATGAGGTTGATGTCTACATGTGTTTTGATCTATGCCATGCCATCTTTACAGTGGTGTATGCCATGTATTTTTGTGATCAATGTGGTGACTAGCACAAGCATGCAAAATAGGCTTCGTAATGTTGCTGATTTTAGTCCCTGTTCTGCTGTTATTTTGATGCCATGTAAACATGATGCTACAGAGAGATCCATGCATATTTTGAGTTACTTCAGTAAGGGTGATTTGAACATATGGTTATTCTCTATCCATTCATGCCCCTGGTTGCAATTATGGAGTAGTATAGCATGTCATTTGAGTGCTCTACTTTTGCTTCAAAATGTTTCCTGGCAGATTGTTTACATGTTATTCAATTTCGCCAAGGTTGTTGTAGTTGATCCTTGCATGCTATCAACTTGTTCTTGCCTTGGTTTGTTTCACAAACATGTCTTCTTGCTGATGCTATGCTTATCTTGTCATGCAATGACTTGTGGTGAGTGGATCGAGCTTGTTAAGTAGGGTACTTGCTGTTGCTGTTTTGCTAGGCTGAATCTGTTATTTGGTGATGCTATGTAAACCTGCTGCTACAAATCATTCTATGCATAATCTGGAGATGTTCACTAAATATTTTTTGTTCTGCATGCATGCTCTATCCATTCATGCCCCTGGTTGCATTTATAGCCTGCTGTAGTTTGTTGTTATCTTGCTCCAAAGTTGCTAAATAATGTTGCTGTCAGCCTGTTAACATTAAGTTCAGTTGTTGCCATGCTTGTTGTTAGTGATCCATGCACCCTATGGACTTGCTCTTGCCATGCTTAGCTCCACAAACATGTCTTGTTACTGTTGGTTTCCTTGCCATGCCATGTATTGCTCTGTGGTGAGTGGTACAAGCTCATCTACATGCCTACTCATTGTTGTTCCTGCCATGTTTAAATCTGTCATATAACTTGCCATGTTTATATGGGTGCCATCATATTTTCTGATCCTTTTTGGCTCATGGTCAGTAAGGGACTCTTGTTCTATGCAATTAGTAGATTCATGCCATGTCTTTGTTTGCCATGATAAGTTCCTGTAACATGTTGTTTGATAGCTCTAAACATTGCAACCTGATGTTATTTCTGCAAAGAATGAAACTGTTATTATTTGCAATCTTGCCATGTGTGTTTGAGCAGGTTCTAGTGATTTATGGAGATAGCTCAGTGTTCATGTTTTGTTATGCTTTACCTATACATCATGTCCATGCCTTTTGTTCTCATGTTGGGTTGCTGTAGCATATTGTTTTGATGCTTGCAAGATGCCTAGTTGCTGTTTGGACAGATTGTTGTTATAACTTGTTTCATGTGTGTGTGTTGAACCGTTGCTCCGTTTTGAGTGTGCTCTATATGAAACTTGCTTGATTTTGCATATAGTTTCATATTATCATGTTGCATCCTTGTTTTGAGGTGTTTGCTTGATGTTTGGGTGCATTTTGCATCAATGCCATGTTTAACTTGTTTTGCTCATATCTTCTAGGCCGTAGCTCCGAACTAAATGAACTTTCTATGTAACTTGACTAGAATCTCGTGTAGATCATCTTTGTGCATCTTAACTTGTTGTTTAACAACTTGAACATAAGTTTATTCAGATCTGGACCAATTTCGAAATATGCATATGAGGACTTACCGGGATTGTTATATGTTATTCCCGGCCTCATTTAAACTTGCCTTGATGTGTTGCTCTTGTTTGCATCATCTCTTGCCATGAGTAGCTTCATGTAGCCTTATCATGCATCATGCTTGTTTGTGCATCATGTCTTGTTCATGTGTGGTGTGTTTACTATGTTGTGTGCTTCTTCTCGATAGTTCCTGTTTCGTGCGATCGTGAGGATTCGTTCATCTAAGCTTGGTTCGGCTTCATCCGTTCGTCTTCTTCATGGACTCATTCTTCTTCCTAGCGGGATTTCAGGCAAGATGACCGCTACCCTGGATCTCACTACTACCATTGCTATGCTAGTTGTTTCGTTCTATCGCTATGCTGCGCTACCTATCATTTACTCCTCAAGCCTCCCAAATTGCCATGAACATCTAACCTTTGACACCCTTCCTAGCAAACCGTTGTGTGGCTATGTTACCGCTTTCGCTCAGCCTCTCTTATAGTGTTGTTAGTTGCAGGTGAAGTTGAAGATTTCTCCATGGCGGACATGATTTTGGTTGGGATATCACAATATCTCTTATATTATTAATGCATCTATATACTTGGTAAAGGGTGGAAGGCTCGGCCTTATGCCTGGTGTTTTGTTCCACTCTTGCCGCCCTAGTTTCCGTCATACCGGTGTTATGTTCCCGGATTTTGTGTTCCTTACGCGGTTGGGTGATTTATGGGACCCCCTTGACAGTTCTCTTTGAATAAAACTCCTCCAGCAAGGCCCAACCTTGGTTTTACTATTTGCCTCACCACCACCTATACCTTTCCCTTGGGTCGGCCAACCCGAGGGTCATCTTTATTTTAGCCCCCCCGGGCCAATGCTCGTCTAAGTGTTAGTCCAAACCGAGTGATGTTCGGCGCCCCCTGGGCAACCAGGGTCTATGCCAACCCGACGTCTGGCTCATCCGGTGTGCCCTGAGAACGAGATATGTGCAGCTCCTATTGGGATTTGTCGGCACAGCGGGAGGCTTTGCTGGTCTTGTTTTACCATTGTCGAAATGTGTTGTAAACCGGGATTCCGAGTCTGATCGGGTCTTCCTGGGAGAAGGTATATCCTTCGTTGATCGCAAGAGCTTATCATGGGATAAGTTGGGACACCCCTGCAGGGTATAATCTTTCGAAAGCCATGCCTGTGGTTATAGGAAGATGGGAATTTGTTAATGTCCGGTTGTAGATAACTTGACACCAGATCCGATTTAAAACGCATCAACTGTGTGTGTAGCCGTGATGGTCTCTTCTCGGCGGAGTCCGGGAAGTGAACACGGTTTCTGGGTTATGCTTGACATAAGTAGGAGTTCAGGATCACTTCTTGATCATTGCTAGCTTCACGACCATTCCGCTTGCTCTCTTCTCGCTCTTATTTGCGTATGTTAGCCACCATATATGCTTAGTCGCTGTTGCAACCTCACCACTTTACCCCTTCCTTTCCCTTTAAGCTTTGCTAGTCTTGATACCCATGGTAATGGGATTGCTGAGTCCTCGTGGCTCACAGATTACTACAACAACAGTTGCAGGTACAGGTTATGTGATGATCATGACGCGAGAGCGATGTTTGCTTGTCTTGGAGTTCTTCTTCTGCTTCTTCTTCGATCAGGGATAGGTTCCTAGTCGGCAGCCTGGGCTAGCAGGGTGGATGTCGTTTGAGTTTCTGTTTGTGTTTCATCCGTAGTTGGATGATGCTCTTATGTATTGTGATGTTGTATTCGTGTGGCATTCTATGCCTCTTGTATGTATCCCCATCTATTATGTAATGTTGATGTAATGATATCCACCTTGCAAAAGCGTTTCAATATGCGGGTCTATCCTTGGTGGGACCTTCGAGTTCCTTTTGGATAGGGTCACATATTGGGCGTGACAAGTTGGTATCAGAGCCTCGACCGACCCTAGGAGCCCCCTTGATTGATCGTGTAGTTTGGCCGTTGTTAAGTCTAGAAGAAAACTATTTTCAGAGTCTAGTTATATTGGGGAGTAGGAATTCTTTTTACTCCTCAGTCCCTTCGTCGCTCTGGTGAGGAATCTTGACTTAGGTGTTTTGAATTACTTCTCTTCCCTTTCAAACTTTCTTTAGGATCACGCAGTTGGGTTTTCCGATCGTTGGTTCTCAGCTCTTTTCATCCGGTGCATTTCTCGTCAAGTTGACTCGAGCCTCTTCATCGTTGCCAAGTTCAATCCTCAGTCCGCTCTCAACGAAGTTATTTCTCTATCCTCAGTTGTTTTCTTTTCCCACCCGCCCACCCTTCTTCTTCTCGAAACTAGAGTCCGTAATCGAGTATCCATCCTACTCGTGCGAAGTCTTTGCTCACTCTCCTCAATGATTTCAATCGGTGTTTTCTCTTCAAGATATTCGTAAATTTCCCCTTCCAAGTTGATTTTGTTTTCCCGCCCTCCCACCCTTTTTCTTCCCGGAGTCTGTCTCTCTCT
>NC_041381.1:284475016-284477711 GCF_002162155.2 Triticum dicoccoides | reverse complement strand
AGCCTCTTCAGTCTTTTGTAAATTATTTCAACCGGTGAATTCTTGTCTCTGTGGACATTCTTCATCTCTTTTCCGGTGGATTCAATTCTAATTTTGGTAGTGATTTCATTCTTTCCCTCGGCTCAAGTGTTTTCCCTGCTCGTTCGCCTCTCGCTAGTTTATCCTTCCGGAGTGCTCATGACATCTCAAGAGATTCGTCTGTGTTCAAACTAATTCGAGGTTGTCACCTCATTCAAATATTTCAATTGTTCCGGTGCATCGTCTATCTGTTCATCAATCCTTTTCAACGGTGTTTTCTCTTCAGTGGGCCCTAACCCACATGTCTTTTTCCAGGATCTTACCTTACTCTCCTAATTCTCCCGGAGTTATTCTCAAATTCTTTTCAAGTGTGACGTAAGAATGAATTCCATCAGTCACATGCTTTTTCCAAGATCTCGTTCAAATGCTTTTCATTGTTGGCTCAACCTCTTTGCTTTCCATTCTACCGGAGTACCTCAGTTATTTGATGGTGTTTCTCATCGTCATTTGAAGACTGAAGAAGAGTCTTTCCTCTAAATCTTGTCTATTCTCTCGAAGTTTCGTGATTCTAGCTTCATGTTATCCTCTTGAATTATTCCAATCGTCAGATATTCTTTTCTTCCCCATCCGGAGTATTTCAGGAGTTGTTTTCCCGTTTCTTTTCACCGGAGGCCATCATTCCAGTTGTCATTCTCTATTTATCCCGGTGCTTTAGTTCAAGTGTTCTTTAATCAGCTTGTTATCTCTTTGTTCTTTTGCATCTAATCCCCCTCTAGCTTATTTGTTCTTCTAATTCTTCCCGGTGTTTAAGTCTCTTGCATCAGTCATTTCCGAATTCTAACGGTGGTTCGTTCAAGATTCATTTTCTTTGATTATCATATTAATCCATTCGTTCTTTCCAGTCCTACCGGTGGTTCATGAAGACCTTCTCAAGTTTGCGACATGTCACTTCTCAATCCTTTTCAAGAAGAATAAGTAGTATGAAAAATCCATTGCTTGTCGTCAATTTAATTTGATGAAGGATAAGCATACAATAAATCTTATTCTTATTTCCTCCAAGTGAGTAATCCCTTTTCTTCGGAGTTTGTTCTTGATGAATAAATTCTAGTTCCAAGTGTTTTCATCTTTTCTTTTTCCGGAGTTCAATTTTTTCTCGGTCATTCCGTCGGATACTCCATCTAAATCATCGCAAGCTTTAATCTTATTCTTTCATCCTTCATTCTATCTCGTTATCTTTTGTTACGAGAGTTCTTCATGGTGGTTCTTCATGATTTAATTCATTCTTCAAGAGTTCATCAAGATTCTTGTTGGTGGAGTTCAAGTATCTTTTCTTCTCGCGTCTCGAAGTGCAATTAACTCTCCGTATTCTTTGGAAGTGAAGTTTTGCATTTCTTCATTTTTCTAAGTCATCCAATCATTTCCGTTTGTGGCTGGTTATCACCTCATAATTTCTGAGATGTTTTCCATAAGTCCACAACAAGCTTATTCTTCCGTTGTTGATTTTCTCAACAACTCCATTCAACCCTTCCTGCTAAGTTCTTTTCATTAAATTCTTTCAATTCTTCCGGAGGTATTGCGTGTTTTATCTCATCAAGTGCCATCCCGTGTTCTGAAGCTCATGTTCTATTCCTTCCGTGTTCAACCGGAGTGCTGCCTAAATCCTTTCAGTCTTATTGGTTTCTTATCTCGTTCTAACCAGTGGTTTCATAGTCTATCCGTTTCCATGAGCTTTCGATTCTCGTCATTCTCGTCGTTCCTCTCTTCTTCTCGAGTGCTCTCGATTCTTTGCTTCTTCTCTTGAGTTCTTGGTTCACCTCATCCCTTTTCCCTTCCGTCTCGGTCCTAAGATCTCGGGACGAGATCTCTTGTTAGTGGAGGAGTGTTGTAACGCCCCGGATCCGATGCACCAGGTGTCCGCCAGTTATTCATCGGTGTTGCCATGTCAATTATTTGCGTGTTGCATTTTTCCATGTCATCATCTGCATTTCATCTACATGTTTTTAAAAACTTGCATCCGTTCGGGTTCTCCCGGTTCTCTCCGTTGTCCGTTCGGAGTCCGGACCTCTCGCGCGCGCCCGTCTTCCCTCTCAGACCTTGTTTTCATGTGCGGGTGTTCAACTTTCTCGGAATGGCCCGAGGTTTGCCAAGCGGCCTTGGTATAGCACCGGCAGACCGCCTGTCAAGTTTGGTGCCATTTGGAGGTCGCTTGATACTCGAACGGTTAACCGCGTAGCCCAAAACCCCCTTTTCTCTTTGCAGCCCAACACCCCTCCAAAGTGGCCCAAAACCCATCCAAACCCCCTCCATGCTCTCGGCCGTTCGATCACGATCGCGTGGCCGAAAACCGTGCTCCATTTGGACTCTCCTAGCTCCCAGAAACTATAAATAAGTCCTCCGCGTCCAAATTCACGGACGAAACCCTAGCTTCGTCAGCCGGACACGTCCAACCCCGCCGGACATGTCCAACCTCCACGTCGCTCGAGCCAATCCCGTCGTGCCACATCACCCGCCGCCGCCGCCAACCACTCCCGCACCACCACCTCAGCTCGCGCCCGCGCCCTCTCTCTCCCTACTGCGCCGCAGCCCGCCGGGCCCATCCGGAGCCCGCCCGGGCCCAAGCCACCGCCGTCGCGGCCCGTCTCCCCGCCACCCGGCGCCTTCACCGCCGCGCCGCCCC
>NC_041381.1:284423474-284474418 GCF_002162155.2 Triticum dicoccoides | reverse complement strand
CCCCACCGCCTCCTCGCCTCGTCGCCCGCGCCCACCGGAGGGGCCGCACCGCCGCCCTGCCACCCCGTGCCGGCGTCCCCTCGGCGTCCCGGCCGTGCCCGTCCCCGCCTCTTCACCAACCTCGCCGTGCCCGCCGCCGACCGGATCTGGCCGGATCCGGTCTGGGGCCATCTCCCCGTGCCGCCCTCGACCTCCCGCGGCCATCTCAGGCGATGCTCCGGCCATCCTCGCTTTCTGCGCCCCGATCTGGATCTGAAAATGAGGTTGACCCTGAAATTTTGCCCAAGTCCCCGAAGTATTTTGACATTATCATGCCATGTTGATCGCATCATATCTCTGCATCCGTAGCTCCGTTTCGTGCGTCTAATATGTCAAATTGTTCGTCTCGACGAGTATTTCATTTCATTATATTGCATCATGTTCATTTGAGTTCATCTTGATGCCTGAATCATCATTGCAAGAGTGCTTCATAATGTTAGTTCCTGTTTCTTAACAGAGCATGCTCATTTGTCATTTTTGCCATGATTGATGTGTGCATCCTATGAGGTTGATATCTACATGTGTTTTGATCTATGCCATGCCATCTTTACAGTGGTGTATGTCATGTATTTTTGTGATCAATGTGGTGACTAGCACAAGAATGCAAACTAGGCTTCGTAATGTTGCTGATTTTAGTCCCTGTTCTGCTGTTATTTTGATGCCATGTAAACATGATGCTACAGAGAGATCCATGCATATTTTGAGTTACTTCAGTAAGGGTGATTTGAACATATGGTTATTCTCTATCCATTCATGCCCCTGGTTGCAATTATGGAGTAGTATAGCATGTCATTTGAGTGCTCTACTTTTGCTTCAAAATGTTTCCTGGCAGATTGTTTACATGTTATTCAAATTTGCCAAGGTTGTTGTAGTTGATCCTTGCATGCTATCAACTTGTTCCTGCCTTGGTTTGTTTCACAAACATGTCTTCTTGCTGATGCTATGCTTATCTTGTCATGCAATGACTTGTGGTGAGTGGATCGAGCTTGTTAAGTAGGGTACTTGCTGTTGCTGTTTTGCTAGGCTGAATCTGTTATTTGGTGATGCTATGTAAACCTGCTGCTACAAATCATTCTATGCATAATCTGGAGATGTTCACTAAATATTTTTTGTTCTGCATGCATGCTCTATCCATTCATGCCCCTGGTTGCATTTATAGCCTGCTGTAGTTTGTTGTTATCTTGCTCCAAAGTTGCTAAATAATGTTGCTGTCAGCCTGTTAACATTAAGTTCAGTTGTTGCCATGCTTGTTGTTAGTGATCCATGCACCCTATGGACTTGCTCTTGCCATGCTTAGCTCCACAAACATGTCTTGTTACTGTTGGTTTCCTTGCCATGCCATGTATTGCTCTGTGGTGAGTGGTACAAGCTCATCTACATGCCTACTCATTGTTGTTCCTGCCATGTTTAAATCTGTCATATAACTTGCCATGTTTATATGGGTGCCATCATATTTTTTGATCCTTTTTGGCTCATGGTCAGTAAGGGACTCTTGTTCTATGCAATTAGTAGATTCATGCCATGTCTTTGTTTGCCATGATAAGTTCCTGTAACATGTTGTTTGATAGCTCTAAACATTGCAACCTGATGTTATTTCTGCAAAGAATGAAACTGTTATTATTTGCAATCTTGCCATGTGTGTTTGAGCAGGTTCTAGTGATTTATGGAGATAGCTCAGTGTTCATGTTTTGTTATGCTTTACCTATACATCATGTCCATGCCTTTTGTTCTCATGTTGGGTTGCTGTAGCATATTGTTTTGATGCTTGCAAGATGCCTAGTTGCTGTTTGGACAGATCGTTGTTATAACTTGTTTCATGTGTGTGTGTTGAACCGTTGCTCCGTTTTGAGTGTGCTCTATATGAAACTTGCTTGATTTTGCATATAGTTTCATATTATCATGTTGCATCCTTGTTTTGAGGTGTTTGCTTGATGTTTGGGTGCATTTTGCATCAATGCCATGTTTAACTTGTTTTGCTCATATCTTCTAGGCCGTAGCTCCGAACTAAATGAACTTTCTATGTAACTTGACTAGAATCTCGTGTAGATCATCTTTGTGCATCTTAACTTGTTGTTTAACAACTTGAACATAAGTTTATTCAGATCTGGACCAATTTCGAAATATGCATATGAGGACTTACCGGGATTGTTATATGTTATTCCCGGCCTCATTTAAACTTGCCTTGATGTGTTGCTCTTGTTTGCATCATCTCTTGCCATGAGTAGCTTCATGTAGCCTTATCATGCATCATGCTTGTTTGTGCATCATGTCTTGTTCATGTGTGGTGTGTTTACTATGTTGTGTGCTTCTTCTCGATAGTTCCTGTTTCGTGCGATCGTGAGGATTCGTTCATCTAAGCTTGGTTCGGCTTCATCCGTTCGTCTTCTTCATGGACTCATTCTTCTTCCTAGCGGGATTTCAGGCAAGATGACCGCTACCCTGGATCTCACTACTACCATTGCTATGCTAGTTGTTTCGTTCTATCGCTATGCTGCGCTACCTATCATTTACTCCTCAAGCCTCCCAAATTGCCATGAACATCTAACCTTTGACACCCTTCCTAGCAAACCGTTGTGTGGCTATGTTACCGCTTTCGCTCAGCCTCTCTTATAGTGTTGTTAGTTGCAGGTGAAGTTGAAGATTTCTCCATGGCGGACAGGATTTTGGTTGGGATATCACAATATCTCTTATATTATTAATGCATCTATATACTTGGTAAAGGGTGGAAGGCTCGGCCTTATGCCTGGTGTTTTGTTCCACTCTTGCCGCCCTAGTTTCCGTCATACCGGTGTTATGTTCCCGGATTTTGTGTTCCTTACGCGGTTGGGTGATTTATGGGACCCCCTTGACAGTTCGCTTTGAATAAAACTCCTCCAGCAAGGCCCAACCTTGGTTTTACTATTTGCCTCACCACCACCTATACCTTTCCCTTGGGTCGGCCAACCCGAGGGTCATCTTTATTTTAGCCCCCCCGGGCCAATGCTCGTCTAAGTGTTAGTCCAAACCGAGTGATGTCCGGCGCCCCCTGGGCAACCAGGGTCTATGCCAACCTGACGTCTGGCTCATCCGGTGTGCCCTGAGAACGAGATATGTGCAGCTCCTATTGGGATTTGTCGGCACAGCGGGAGGCTTTGCTGGTCTTGTTTTACCATTGTCGAAATGTCTTGTAAATCGGGATTCCGAGTCTGATCGGGTCTTCCCGGGAGAAGGTATATCCTTCGTTGATCGCGAGAGCTTATCATGGGCTAAGTTGGGACACCCCTGCAGGGTATAATCTTTCGAAAGCCATGCCTGTGGTTATAGGCAGATGGGAATTTGTTAATGTCCGGTTGTAGATAACTTGACACCAGATCCGATTTAAAACACATCAACTGTGTGTGTAGCCGTGATGGTCTCTTCTTGGCGGAGTCCGGGAAGTGAACACGGTTTCTGGGTTATGCTTGACATAAGTAGGAGTTCAGGATCACTTCTTGATCATTGCTAGCTTCACGACCGTTCCGCTTGCTCTCTTCTCGCTCTTATTTGCGTATGTTAGCCACCATATATGCTTAGTCGCTGCTGCAACCTCACCACTTTACCCCTTCCTTTCCCTTTAAGCTTTGCTAGTCTTGATACCCATGGTAATGGGATTGCTGAGTACTCGTGGCTCACAGATTACTACAACAACAGTTGCAGGTACAGGTTATGTGATGATCATGACGCGAGAGCGATGTTTGCTTGTCTTGGAGTTCTTCTTCTGCTTCTTCTTCGATCAGGGATAGGTTCCTGGTCGGCAACCTAGGCTAGCAGGGTGGATGTCGTTTGAGTTTCTGTTTGTGTTTCATCCATAGTTGGATGATGCTCTTATGTATTGTGATGTTGTATTCGTGTGGCATTGTATGCCTCTTGTATGTATCCCCATCTATTATGTAATGTTGATGTAATGATATCCACCTTGCAAAAGCGTTTCAATATGCGGGTCTATCCTTGGTGGGACCTTCGAGTTCCTTTTGGATAGGGTCGCATATTGGGCGTGACAAGTACTTAGACTAGTAATGTTTAAACGCAGGAGCTGCGCCAGGCTGTGAAGGAAATAAACAGCCCTGCCCCACAACCCGAGGACCCGGAACGGTCCCTCGATCCGGACTCCCAAGAAAATCCGGACTAATGCGTGGAGTTGATTGATGGAGTATTTCATCAATTGAGCAAGGATAACTCCTTAGTGGCCATCAGGGCCGACTATCCCGGACTACTTCCAGCCTCCAAGGTAACTAAAGACCGAAGTCCCAGTATTCTCATGCTTTATCTTGCATGCCGTGTACTAACAGCGTTTCACAGGGTAAATCCTTGAGGCGGAAGGCCGAGCCCACGGTGGGCAGCCAACAAGGGCCGCTGAAGCCAGGCGGGCCAAAAAGAAGTGCGGACCAGATCAAGATTCCGGCGCAACGGTATGGCGTGCGAATTTAACGCCTAGGGTTTATGCCCTTGAGTCTTACTAATGCTCATGATTTTCTTAGAAAGAAGAGAGCCCACCGGACTATGTCCGCCGGCCAAGGTTCGAGGCCGGGTCTGGAAGCGGAGGCGGACGCGGGACGTGCCTCGGGCGCTCCTCCGACAGAGGGCGCCGACGGGCTATCTGCCACCAATTCAGAGGTGGAGAGTGCCCTGAACCACAGGCGTCGCCGGATTGTTCTTCGTGGTGCGTGTTTTTCCCCGGAGGCGTTGGACGCCTTTAATACAGGTGATGCGTATCTCCTTGCTACTCAAAATGGTCTAGCCAGAGCCATGGAGCAGTATGTGAAAGACATACATGTGGGTAGAATTGAAGGTTATATATGTCAGTAGCCCCCGAGACTTGAAACGGTGAAGATAACTGTTTGAAGGATCATGTGCTATGCAGTGTCTTACAAAGAAGAATACGCAATTGTCCCAGGAGCTCGAAGAGTGCAAGGCCCAGCTCGAGGCCGCATTGGCCACTTCAGAAAATGTCAAGGGGACGCCCGCAGGTAATATTTGCTTCGGAAGGTACTTCCATTATGAAATGCGGCAGGCGTGCAACCCTGACAATAATAATGCAGATGAGGCCGGAGTAAATCTGGACAAGCAACAACTCCTACGCCAACTAAAGGCTGGAGAGAGCGTGCTGACGAGGGTGAGGTAAGAGAAGAACAAGCTTCAAGACGCCAATACCCAGCTGGGCGAGGAACTGAAAGATGTTCGTATTCAGCTGTCTTCTGCCGTGAAGGAGAATCAGCGACTTCAACGCGGCATTTTTAGTAAGTGCTTGAACGAATCCTCAAAAAAAGAATTCGGCGAGGAAGTCGATTGACAGAGCTATGTCTGTAGGTTTGCTGACGGGTCGTCCTGCGGAGGAAATGCCCGGTTCAACGGGAGACCTTCTTCCCGAGCTGTTGCAACTACACGAACGAGTTCGGCAGGCAATGCAAAGCGTCATCCAGGCTATGTGGCCATCCCTCTCCGTGCCCAAAGGCCTTGAGGAGCTTACCAGGAAGCTAGAGGGAGTGCGGCAGCGCTTCCGGTTGTGGAAGATATCGGCTTGCCGTCAAGGTGCCAGGGAGGCCTGGGCCATGGTGAAGACTCGGCACACGAAGGCTGACCCAAACCACATGGCCGAGGTTGGCCCTATAGGTCCGGACGGAAAGGAGATCCCGGTCAGCTTAGCATATGGCCAGGTGGAGCTGGCTGCAAAGTATTCCCAACAGGACTGTAAATTAGACCGTCTGTTGGATGGTATTGAAGAGGAATATGCCGAGTCGGATTGACTCTGTAATTTAAAATGACATAAAAAATGCCTTTTAGCCGGATTGTAGATCGTTAGTCATTGCGGACCTTTTCGCTTTGACCTATGGACCCTATAGTCCGGAGTGTGTCCGAATACCCTCTCGATTATGTAAGAACCGGGGCATGCATGGAAACAAGGCGTAGGGGTCATAAGTGCTTTAGCAGACAAGTGCCCAACTAGTTATGTTATATTACATGGTTAGTAAGAAACATCTTCAGGGAGAATAGTTCCGTTAGGGGTTCCTTTCCCTGGGAGGCATGCCCTAAAGTGCATGTCCGAACTACCAAAAAGAGCAAAAAAGCATCTGGGGGCAAATGAATAAATACGAAAGATCATCTTTTAGTTCACCGACCGAATATTCCCTTAAGAGCGCTAGCTTTCGGCTTCACCCAGTCTGAGGTACACGTCCGGCTGACCCGACAGTAACAATCGCAGAGGTGCTCCCTTTACCACCTAGCCGAACGAACGGGAACGTAGGGGTAAGCACAGGAGCCAGGCAACCCAGCTTGGCCAAAACTTAAGTCATATCGATGCATATAGTGGTGTACAAAAGGTTCATGCGGAAGCGTCACACATGTTTTGGGCATGAGGCCCATTTTATATAAACTTCTTGGTAAAGAAGCCCCCAGGTATTATGAGTGCGGGTAGCGCGTCGGGTATGCGCGAACAATGCACAGGCAAGCCCCTAAGGGCTTGGGAGAAGAAAAAAGGGGTAGGAAGAAGGAATAAAATCCCGGACTGCCACTAAAAAAATAAATAAAACAAAGGGACAGAGGAAGGAAATGAACACGGAGTCCGGCGCTAGGCGTAGAATCTTCGTAGGCGTGCTGCGTTCCATGGGTTCGGCTCGAGTCGGTTATCCGATGCGTTTCGTAGATGGTATGCTCCGCCGGTCAGTACTTGGTCGATTATGAAGGGGCCCTCCCATTTGGGCTTTAATTTATCCTTTTTCTTGTCCGGCAGGCGTGGAACTAGTTCACCAATGTTATAGGTTTTGGCCCGTACTTCTCTGCTTTGGTATCTTCGAGCCTGTTGTTGATAGAATGCGGAACGAGCTTTTGCCACGTCGCGCTCCTCTTCCAATGCGTCCAAGCTGTCCTGCAGATCGAGCTCGGCTTCTCTTGCTTCGTACATGCGCACTCGAGGTGAGTCATGGATTATGTCGCATGGCAGTACTGCCTCTGCGCCGTATACCATAAAAAATGGTGTGAATCCGGTAGTGCGATTCGGCGTGGTCCGCAGCCCCCAGAGTACGGAGTCAAGCTCCTCTACCCAGTGCATGTTAGATTCCTTGAGGGATCGCACTAGTCTGGGTGTGATGCCGCTCATAATGAGACCGTTGGCCTGTTCGACTTGACCGTTAGTTTGAGGGTGATAGACTGAAGCATAGTCGAGCTTGATGCCCATGTTTTTGCACCAAAGTTTGACTTCATCGGCCGTGAAGCTTGTGCCATTGTCGGTTATGATGCTGTGGGGGACGCCATAATGGTGTATGACCCCAGATATGAAGTCTATCACTGGTCCGGATTTGGCCGTCTTTACAGGCTTGGCTTCTATCCATTTGGTGAATTTGTCCACCATGACCAGTAGATATTTTTGCTTGTGGGTTCCTCCTTTAAGGGGTCCGACCATGTCAAGCCCCCAGACCGCGAAAGGCCAGGTAATGGGTATAGTTTGTAGGGCGGTAGGCGGCATGTGGCTCTGGTTGGCGAATAACTGGCAACCAACACATCGTTGCACTAAGTCCTGAGCGTCTGCCCGGGCCGTTGGCCAATAAAATCAGGTACGGAAGGCCTTGCTTACAAGGGCCCGGGCTGCGGCATGGTGCCCGCCGAGTCTGGCATGAATTTCAGCCAAAAGGTCTCGCCCTTCCTCTTCGGAGATACACCTTTGAAGGACTTCGGTTGTGCTTTTCTTGTAAAGCTCTCCCTTGTGGACTTTGTAGGCTTTAGATCACCGCACTATGCAGCGGGCCTCGTTTTGGTCTTCGGGAAGTTCCTGCCTAGTTAGGTAGGCTAGGAATGGTTCTGTCCAAGGGGCAATAACTGCCATTATTTTGTGGGCTGACGGCGTTGTTTCGTTGGTGGAGCCCCCAACTGTGTCAGAATGTTCGGTGAGGGGCGGTGTAGTTGTGTCTGGGCTATTGTTTCCAGATTCTCCTTCCCATGATACGGATGGCTTGAACAGCCTTTCTAGGAAGATGTTGGGAGGGATGGCCTCGCGCTTGGCACCAATGCGTGCCAACACGTCTGCTGCTTGGTTATTTTCCCGGGCTATGTGATGAAATTCAAGCCCCTCAAACCGAGCTGACATCTTTAAGATGGCGTTGCGGTAAGCTGCCATTTTCGGATCCTTGGCGTCGAAGTCTCCATTTATTTGGGATATCGCGAGGTTTGAATCCCCGCGGACCTCTAGGCGCTGAATGCCCATGGAGACTGCCATCCGGAGGCCATGTAAAAGGGCCTCGTATTCGGCTACATTGTTGGAATCCGTGTACATTATCTGAAGTACATATTGGACTGTGTCTCCGGCTGGGGACGTCAGAACGACGCCAGCCCCCAGGCCAGCCAACATTTTGGAGCCGTCGAAGTGCATGATCCAGTTGGAGTATCCGCCGTACTCTTTAGGGAGTTCGGCTTCAGTCCATTCGGCGATGAAGTCGGCCAGAACCTGCGACTTAATAGCTCGCCTTGGCTTGTAGGTTATGTCGAACGGGAGGAGCTCGATGGCCCATTTGGCAATCCGGCCCGTTGCGTTGCGGTTGTTTATAATATCATTAAGGGGTACTTTGGATGCCACTGTTATGGAGCACTCTTGAAAGTAGTGTCGCAGCTTCTGGGATGCCATGAACACCGCGTACGCTATCTTTTGATAATGCGGGTACCGTGACTTGCATGGAGTTAGTACAGTGGACACATAGTACATTGGTTTTTGGAGGGGGAACTTGTGTCCGCCCGCTTCTCGTTCGACGACGAGCACCGCGCTTACAACTTGATGGGTTGCCGCGATGTATAATAGCATTGGTTCGCCCGTATTGGGCGCAGCCAGGACTGGATTTTTTGCCAGTATGGCTTTTATTTCTTCGAGTCCGGCCATGCCGGCATCCGTCCACTCGAAGTGGTCGGTGCACCGCAGGAGGTGATAGAGGGGTAATGCCTTTTCTCCTAAGCGGGAGAGAAAGCGGCTTAGAGCCGCCATGCATCCTGTCAGTTTTTGTATTTGTTTGAGGTCCTTTGGGGTATCCAATTGTGACAGAGCTTGGATCTTGGCTGGGTTTGCTTCAATTCCTCTACCAGATACGATGAAGCCCAAGAGCTTTCCGGCTGGTACGCCGAAAACGCATTTTTCCAGGTTTAGCTTAATGTCATATGTTCGGAGATTGTCGAACGTGAGCCTCAAGTCGTCTACTAGAGTATCTATGTGTTTTGTTTTGACGACCACGTCATCTACGTATGCTTCAACTGTTTTGCCGATCTGGTTGGCCAGACATGTCTGAATCATGCGCTGATATGTTGCGCCGGCGTTTTTGAGCCCGAAGGGCATCGTGTTGAAGCAGAATGGGCCGTATGGGGTGATGAATGCCGTTGCGGCTTGGTCTAACTCTGCCATCTTGATTTGATGGTAGCCAGAGTATGCATCGAGGAAACACAATGAGTCGTGTCCTACGGTGGCGTCGATGATTTGATCAATTCAGGGGAGTGGGAAAGGGTCCTTTGGACATGCCTTGTTTAGGTCTTTGAAATCGACACATAGACGCCAAGATTTGTCCTTCTTTGGTACCATCACCAGGTTTGCTAGCCAGTCCGGATGTTTTATGTCTCGGATGAATCCGGCTTCCAGCAGTTTTGCTAGCTCCTCTCCCATGGCTTGTCTCTTAGGTTCGAAAAAACGCCGTAGAGTCTGCTTGACGGGTTTAAACCCTTTTAGGATGTTCAGGCTGTGCTCAGCCAGCCTGCGTGGGATTCCTGGCATATCTGAGGGGTGCCAGGCGAAAATGTCCCAATTTTCTTGCAGGAAGTCTCTGAGTGCGGCGTCTACATCGGGTTTTAGTTGTGCCCCAATGGAGGCCGTTTTTGTAGGGTCCGTTGGATGGACTTGGAATTTGAATATTTCGTCTACTGGTTTGAAAGAGGTGGACTTGGATCTCTTGTCTAGTATCACATCGTCCCTGTCCACCGTAGAGCGCAACGCAGTTAGTTCCTCGGCCGCTAGGGCCTCGGATAGTGCCTCCAGGGCCAGTGCGGCTGTCTTTTTTTTGGCGCGGAGCGCTATGTCCGGATCACTTGCGAGAGTGATGATTCCGTTGGGTCCGGGCATTTTGAGCTTCATGTACCCGTAATGGGGTATGGCTTGGAAAATTGTAACTGCTTCTCACCCTAGCAGAGCGTGGTATCCGCTGCTGAACGGGGCCACTTGAAACATGACCTCCTCAGATCTGTAATTATCCGACGTGCCGAACACCACATCCAGTGTGATTTTTCCTGCACAGCGCGCTTCCCGGCTTGGAATTATTCCTCTAAAAGTTGTGTTGCTTCGCTCAATGCGGCTCCAGTCAATTTCCATTTTTCGCAGGGTTTCCTCGTAAATGAGGTTGAGTCCGCTGCCGCCGTCCATGAGTACTTTTGTAAGTCGGAAGCCGTCCACTATCGGACTGAGGACCAATGCAGCTGGTGCTCGGGCTGTCCGGAATTTAGGTTCGTCACTGGCATTAAATGTGATAGCCGTGTCACTCCATGGGTTTATTGTTGCTACTTGGTAGACTTCGGCAAGGTTGCGGAGCGTTCGTTTCCTTGCATTGTTTGATGTGAAGGTCTCAAAGACTATCGACACCATACTGGGGAGGTATTCTTCGGGTGTTGGAGTTAAAAGTTCCTCGCCACTTCGGGCCACCTGCCGTAGTATCCAACATGCTCTAAGGCTGTGCGTTGGTGTGGCTTCCCCTGAATTATGAATTTTACAGGGTCCATTGAGCCATCCTTCCAGTACGGTCCCGTACCCTGTAGAGGGTTTTTCTTTTTTGATGTTTGGCTCAGATGCCTGGCAGTGATGCGCCCTTTTGTTTCGGACTGGTGTTGTATTCGGGGCCGGATTGTCCCAGAATTTATCTTCGGTTTTCCGAACGCTTTCAGTCGCACAGTACTTTCATACTATGCTTGTCAAGTCGGCGAATCGTGTAATTTCGCGGTGACTTATGGCGTTGAGGATTCCGATGTCCGTGCAGTTGTTACAGAAGAGTGAAATTGCTTCTTTCTCGCGGAAGTCCTTTATCCTGTTCATAACCAGGAGGAATCTGGCCCAGTAGTGGTGTACTGTTTCTCCGGGCTCTTGCCGTATTAGGGATAAATCCCGTATAGTTGGGTGGGCGGGTGGAATTAAATCCGGAACCCTGCCCGATGTAAGATTCAGGGGCCAAGCGGTTTCCGAATTCGGAAGCTTGCTTTCTTGGATATTATTCAATGAATCGGGCCTGCTGCCTGACTTTAGGTTCAGGGTTTGGGCGACATCCTCCCCTCCGCGGGTATCCGGCTTGGAGGGATCGAGAATCCGAACACATCTGGTCCTTAGGGCGGGCGAAGACTCGCCGCATTGTTCTTCCACCACTTCGACATGATGGGTGATCTGGGGAGAGTCAATCTCTCTCTGATCGGGTTTAAGCCCAATCTGGTCGTAATCAGTAGCGACTCCCAGGGCCGCGATGCAATCCAAGAGATCGTTCAGGGAGAGGAGCTCCGTCGGATCTAACTGCTCGGCAAGCTCCGAGCTGATGTGAAGATTGCTTTCGATGGCCCGAGAGGTCATCGTCGGCGCGGCGGCCGGACAGGCGGTCATAAAAAACCTGCCTAGCTGGAGAGTTTGGCCGACAGCCAAAGCTCCTTTAGCAACGACGCCGTCTTTGAAGACGGGATGCGGCATCCTCCCTGATGGTGACGACACAACGGAACTCTCAATGAAAGCACCAATGTCGGTGTCAAAACCGGCAGATCTCGGGTAGGGGGTCCCGAACTGTGCGTCTAGGCGGATGGTAACAGGAGACAAGGGACACGATGTTTTTACCCAGGTTCGGGCCCTCTCGATGGAGGTAAAACCCTACTCCTGCTTGATTAATATTGATGATATGGGTAGTACAAGAGTAGATCTACCACGAGATCAGAGTGGCTAAACCCTAGAAGCTAGCCTATGGTATGATTGTTGTTCGTCCTACGGACTAAAACTCTCCGGTTTATATAGACACCGGAGAGGGCTAGGGTTACACAGAGTCGGTTACAATGGGAGGAGATCTTCATATCGTATCGCCAAGCTTGCCTTCCACGCCAAGGAAAGTCCCATCCAGACACGGGACGGAGTCTTCAATCTTGTATCTTCATAGTCCAGGAGTCCGGCCAGAGGTCTTAGTCCGGCCATCCGGACACCCCCTAATCCAGGACTCCCTCAACTATTATCCAATGTTATCATCGATCCAATGTCTACAAGTTTTTCACATATTGTTCTTGCTAAGTTACAACTGTTGCCGCTACTGTTGCAATTGCTACAAACTACTGTTACTGATGTTACCGTTACCGTTGCTATCGTTACTACTACTATCAAACTATCATACTACTATGCTACTGATCACCCCGCTGCAGATATTTAGTCTCCAAGTGTGGTTGAATTCACAACTCAGCTACTAATACTTAGAAATATTCTTTGGCTCCCCTTGTGTCGAATCAATAAATCTGAGTTGAATACTCTACCCTCGAAAACGGTTGCGATCCCCTGTACTTGTGGGTTATCAAGACCTTTTTTCCGGTGCCGTTGCCGGGGAGCATAGCTATATTTGTTCAGTCACTTGGGATTTATATTTTTTGATCATTATGAAGAATTTGAAAGATACCAGAACCAAGAATGTTCCCTCTAAAACAAGGGGAGGTAAGGAATTACCATCTAGCTCTGCACTCGATTCACCTTCTGTTTTATGTAAGCTCGCAACTCCACAACATGCCATTAATACTGATATGTCGCAAGTAATTGATGATGCTACTTCTGCTATGAATGATGCTAGTACCTTGCTTCGTAAGTCTGTGCCACTGGGTGAACTTTTTGATGAACAACTTGCTAGAGCTAAAGAAATTGAGAATGCTGAAAGTGATGAGATTACTGAGTTGATGAAATTATTAAAACTAAATTTTTTGATTCACCTCGTGGAACTAGTGCCCTTAGATATGAATTGCCTGAGATACCTGAGGGTTGTGTTATGGATGGAGAGGTAGCTAGAGACTTGCTTGCTTGTAAGGATAGAGATGATCTTAAGAAATTACTATGCAAGTTGTAAGAAAAATCTTTGAATGCTAGAATGAAATATGATCCTAAGTTTGCTACTTCACCTATCTTTATTATTGATAAGGATTATGAATTCTCTGTCGACCCAGAGTTGATTACTTTGGTTGAATCTAATCCTTTCCATGTTATGAAACTGAAACCGCTGTGGCGCATCTTACTAAGTTAAATGATGTAGCCACCCTATTTGCTCATGATGAATAAATTCACTACTACCATATTCTCAAGTTATTTCCTTTCTCATTAAAGGGTGATGCTAAGATATGGTACAATACTCTTGCTCCTGGTTGTGTGTGTAGTCCCAAGGATATATCTATTACTTCTCCGAAAAATATTTTCCTGCTCACATGGTACAACAAGCTGTTATACAAATGGTTTTTAACGCCTTTCCGCGACGAAATTTTAAACTATCACTAGGCAAGTGTGGGTGATAAGGGGGTCCTTCCCACACGACCCAGAAACCGTCGGGGATAGGGAGCCATGATGCATACGATTGTCCCTATAAAACTGTTTATGCTATCTCGAATACCCCAAACATTCCATCCTTGCTACTGGTTTGTGCTTGCATTGCCATGACAGACGGTATTTTGTGGTGCTACATTTACGATGTGTGACCCAACACAAACAGTTCACAATTATAGAACGTGTACGATAAGCAGACAATCACACACATTTACTTTTCCTCGACTGTATGTGATTCGATGTAAGAGTGCATAGAGTTGTCCCTATAAAACTGTATTCGAAGCTTGAATATATCCCACACAATTCATCTATCATACCCACGTCGGATGAAGACCTTGTCAGTGTCAAAACCGGCGGATCTCGGGTAGGTGGTCCCGAACTGTGCGTCTAAGGCTAATGGTAACGGGAGGCAGGGGACACAATGTTTACCCAGTTTCGGGCCCTCTCGATGGAGGTAATACCCTACTTCCTGCTTTATTGAACTTGATGATATGAGTATTACAAGAGTTGATCTAGCACGAGATCGTAGAGGCTAAACCCTAGAAGCTAGCCTATGATTATGATTGTTCTTGTCCTACGGGCTAAACCCTCCAGTTTATATAGACACCGGAGGGGGCTAGGGTTACACAGAGTCGGTTACAGAGAAGGAGATCTACATATCCGGATTGCCAAGTTTGCCTTCCACGCAAAGGAGAGTCCCACCCGGACACGGGACGAAGTCTTCAATCTTGTATCTCCATAGTCCAACAGTCCGGCGTAAGTACATAGTCCGGCTGTCCGAGGACCCCCTAATCCAGGACTCCCTCAGTAGCCCCTGAACCAGGCTTCAAGGACGATGAGTCCGGCGCGCAGATTGTCTTCGGCATTGCAAGGCGGGTTCTTCTCTAAATCCAGAGTACCTGTTGTAACGAGTAGTGTCCGGCTTCCCATTAATTTTGCACTCCTCGGCTTCTGTATTTTAATAATGGCAAACTCCATGTGTCGAGCGAATGCGAGACGTTGGGGCATTTTTACATTTGCCACCCTAACTATGTTAGTGGATCGTCTATTAAAGAGACGGGGATCCTCAGATCCAAATCACACCATCTTCCCCCAGCGAATATCCATCAGAGCGCGTCCAGAAAAAGCCATCCTATCATGGCCGGCCATCGCAGCTCCTCCTCTCGCTCCCGTAGTGCTAAGCCAGGCGATTGGGACAAGTGTTCTGTCCCCCACGACCGATTGGTAGAGTTGCATACCCGAGGGTTTCTCCCGCCTGCATATATGGTCCCTGTCCGAGCCGGACTAGCCACTTACAATGGCGGGGAGCAAGTGAAGAGTTCTCCCAACCCATCCAAGGGGGAGCGGGTATGCCTTGTCCCCTACTTGCTGAGGGGCCTCAGATTTCCAATCCATTCGTTCCTTCACGGGCTCCTGGAGTACTACGGCCTCCAGC
Source organism: Triticum dicoccoides (assembly GCF_002162155.2). NCBI lineage: Eukaryota > Viridiplantae > Streptophyta > Magnoliopsida > Poales > Poaceae > Triticum > Triticum dicoccoides. The sequence continues at coordinate 284,459,386 of NC_041381.1, read as the reverse complement.
TGCATAACTTCACTCCTGCCTCCATACTACACATCGCCGGCTACGTCGCCATTTGCGAGCTATTTCTGGGCTGCGAAGCTCATTTCGAGCTATGGAAGAGGCTATTCTGCCTCGTACCCTGCACTCAGGAGGGGTCAATATATGAAGTAGGCGGAGCCGAAATATGGCGCATTGCCAGGACCGGATACCTGTTCGGTACTCTGAAGAAGACATCCGAAGACTGACCTTCAGAGTGGTTTTACATGGAGGATGTCCCCCTTCCGGACCCTATTCGGATGGCCCTTCCTGAGTTTGCAAATGCCCTGTTGAAGAAATGCCACAGCTGGCGCCCCCGGAGCCCCCAGGAGGAAGATAACAGAGAGGTCCTTTACCTAATGGGCAGGATAAAAATGCTGGCCAAATCAGGACTGGCAATAATCGAGGTTATGTCAATATGTATAATGCGGGTGGTGCAGCCACTTCAGTATCGGGGGAAACCCATGTGGCACTTCAATGGAGAAGACGATGCCACCCGCTGCGGTCGTAAAGGTCCGGACTCCGCCACTGCTCTGGCGAAAATACTGTCCGATTTGTACAAAGGAGGAGAAGAGGAGTTTATCCGTATTAAGCCACGGGATGGATTCTCCATGTACAACCCCCAAGCTGGGTGAGCTTCTATCTTTTACTCCAGTCATTCCTGCATTCTTCATCACAAATATTTTCCTTGCTAATTCATAGCAGGAACTGTGAAAAGCTATGAGGGAGGTCCACAGCCCATCTCCACAGCCGGAGGACCCCGACCGGGCCCTCGACCCCGGACTCGAAGAAGATTCGGACGTATTTGTGGAGCTCGTTGACAGGACGTTCTATCAGCTAAGCTGTGATGGTGCTTTGGTGGCCATCATAGCTGATTACCGTGGCCTACTCCCTGCATCACATGTAAGTAAAACCGGAGTCCCAACTTCCAAGAAGAATCCCTTCTTTGCGCCTTACCCACCGCACACGTATTGCGTCTCACAGGAAAGGCCATCGGGGTGCCGTGCCGAACCCGCGGTGACTCGTCAACAAGGGGCACCTAAGCCGGGTAGGCTCAAGAGGAAGGCGGTCAGGACCGAGACACCGTCACAGAGGTATGATTAAAAACCTGCTCCATGATTATCGTCTTTAAAATATAATAATGTCCGTGGTTCCTGGCAGAAAAAACGCTCACCGGACTATGTCTGGAGAGCCTGCCGGCCACGCCTCCACCAGCCAGACTCCAGAGTCGGACTTAGGGGCGGAGGCTAACGCGGGGACAACGCCGGATGTTCCTCATACAGAGGATGCGGATAGGATGTCCGCTACGAATTCCGAAGTGGATAGCGCCATGAATCATAGGCGTCGCCGGGCCGTACTCCGCGACCCTAATTTCTCCGAAGAGGCGTTCAACGCCTTCAACTTAGGAGACGCGTACATCTGAGCTACTCAAGATGGCCTTGCTAGAGCCACGGACAGTATGTAAAGGATATACGGGTAAGAAAATCTGATAATTATGTATATCAGTAGCCCCTGAGACTTGAAACAGTTGGCACAACTGATTTAAGGATCATTGTATGCATAGGTTCTGACAGAGAAGAATACCCAGTTGTCTCAAGAGCTGGAGGAGTGCAAAGCCCAGCTACGGGCTGCAGTTGCCAGAATGGAGGAGTCCAAGAAGGCCTCATCTGGTAGTACTTGTCTTGATCGAAAAGAATGTAATGACATGTACCAGTTAATATTCGGCATGAGTGCAAATCTAACAATAGATTCTGTAGACAATCCCGGAGGTAATCCGGAGATCGTACCAGGGGATGAGCAACATGCTCAATGACAGTTAGAGGCTGGCGAGCGCGTGCTTACACGGGTTATTCGAGAGAAAAATGATCTCCAGGTAGCCCATACCCGGCTGGGCGTTGAACTAAAGGATGTTCGGGCCCAGCTTGCTGACTCCGTGAAGGAGAATAAGAGGCTTCGACGCGGCATTTTTACTAAGTGCTCAAACGAACCTTTATACACTTCGGCGAAGAAGCGGGCTAACAGAGTTATATCTGTAGGTATGCTGACAGGTCGCCCCGAAGAGGAGATGCCCGGATCCGCAGACGACCTTTTGCAAGAGCTTTCACAACTGCACGAGCGAGCTCGACAGGTGATGCAGGGTATTGCCCAAGCCTTGTGGCCATCCGCCTCCCTGCCAGGAGGCATGGAGCAGCTTGTAGAGATGCTCAAGGGAGCGCTGAGCCGCTTCCGATTATGGAAGATATCGGCCTGCCGACAAGGTGCGAGGGAAGCCTGGGCCATGGTGAAAACACGGTACACCAAGGTTGACCCGAATCACATGGCCGAAGTCGGACCTGTAGGGTCAGATGGGAAAGAGATCCCCGTTAGTCTGGTATATGACCAGGTAGGCTTAGCCGCAAAGTATTCCCAACAGGATTGTAGGCTAGACAGCCTGTTGGATGGTATAGAAGAAGAATTTAGTCAGTCTAAATGACTGTGTACTTCGAATGACATATTTTGTCCCTAGACGGATTGTAAATCATTTGTCATGGCGGACCTTTTCGCTTCAACCTCCGGACCCGACAGTCTGGAGTGTATCCGAATACCCGCTCAGTTATGTAAAAACCGGGGTACGCGTGGAAACCAGGCGTAGGGGTCATAAGTGTTTGAACAGACAAGTACCCAACTAGCTATGTTATATTACATGGATAGTAAGAAACATCTTCCAGGGAGAATAGTTCTGTTAAGGGTTCCTTTCCCTGGGCACGCATGCATTAATGTGCATGTCCGAACTGCGAAAAGAGACGCAAGATATAAACATCTGGGGGCATGTATTGTGATAGGTAAGAAACATCTTTTGTTCGCCGACCGAATTTTCCCTTAAGAATGCTAGCTTTCGGCTTGACCCAGTCTAAGGTACACATCCAGCTGATCCGGTAGTAACAATCGCAGAGGTGATCCCCTTATGCCCTAGCCGAAGTAACGGGAACGTAGGGCATAAACACAGGAGCTAGGCAACCCAGCTTGGCCAAAACTTAAGTCATATCGATGCATATAATGGCGAAAAAAGGTACATATGGAGAAGCGACACATATGTAATGGGCATAAAGCCCGGGAGATAATTATATTAAGCTTATGTATAAGAAGCCCCCAGGTATATTGAGCGTGCATAGTGCGGCAAGAGTGTGTAGTCGAGCCACACTTGAAGCTTATAAGGCTATAAAAAGGAAGGAAGAAAGAAAGAAAGAGGATATAACTTAAAAAAGAAAGGCAGAGGTAAGGATACGAACACAGAGTTCGACACTAGGCTTAGAATCTTCGGAGTCTGGCCGCGTTCCATGGGTTCGGCTCGAGTCGATTATCTAGTGCATCACGCAGACGGTACGCTCCTCCGGTGAGAACTTTGTCGATGATGAAGGGACCCTCCAACTTGGGCTTGAGCTTGTCCTTTTTCTTCTCCGGTAGGCGTAGAATGAGTTCGCCAACATTGTAAGTTTTGGCCCGTACTTCTCTGCTTTGATACCTTCGAGCCTGTTGCTGATAGAATGCGGAACAGGCCTTTACGACGTCACGCTCCTCCTCCAGGGCATCTAAACTGTCTTGCCGATCAAGCTCGGCTTCTCACTCTTCATACATGCGCACTCTAGGTGAATCATGAATGATGTCGTAGGGCAGTACCGCCTCTGCATCGTACACCATAAAAAATGGTGTGTATCCGGTAGTCCGATTCGGCATGGTCCGCAGCCCCCATAGTACGGAGTCGAGCTCCTCAACCTAGTGTGTATCGGATTCCTTCAAGGATCACACTAGTATGGGTTTGATGCCGCTCATAATAAGACCATTTGCTCGTTCGACTTGGCCGTTTGTTTGGGGGTGATAGACGAGGCATAATTGAGCTTAATGCCCATGTTGCCGCACCAAGTTTTCACCTCGTCGGCTGTGAAGTTGGATCCATTATTGGTGATGATGCTATGGGGGACACGTAATGGTGTACGACCCCTGATATTAAGTCTATCACTGGTCCGGATTCAGCCGTTTTAACTGGTTTGGCTTCTATCCACTTGGTGAATTTATCCACCAGTTGTCTCAAGAGCTGGAGGAGTGCAAAGCCCAGCTACGGGCCGTAGTTGCCAGAATGGAGGAGTCCAAGAAGGCCTCATCTGGTAGTACTTGTCTTGATCGAAAAGAATGTAATGACATGTACCAGTTAATATTCGACATGAGTGCAAATCTAACAATAGACTCTGCAAACAATCCCGGAGGTAATCCGGAGATCGTACCGAGGGATGAGCAACATGCTCAATGACAGTTAGAGGCTGGCGAGCGCATGCTTACACAGGTTATTTGAGAGAAAAATGATCTCCAGGATGCCCATACCCGGCTGGGCGTTGAACTAAAGGATGTTCGGGCCCAGCTTGCTGACTCCGTGAAGGAGAATAAGAGGCTTCGACGCGACATTTTTAGTAAGTGCTCAAACGAACCTTTATACACTTCGGTGAAGAAGCGGGCTAACAAAGTTATATCTGTACGTATGCTGACAGGTCGCCCCGAAGAGGAGATGCCCGGATCCGCAGGCGATCTTTTGCAAGAGCTTTCACAACTGCACGAGCGAGCTCGGCAGGTGATGCAGGGTATTGCCCAAGCCTTGTGGCCATCCGCCTCCTTGCCAGGAGGCATGGAGGAGCTTGTAGAGATGCTCAAGAGAGCGCGGAGCCGCTTCCGATTATGGAAGATATCAGCCTGCCGACAAGGTGCGAGGGAAGCCTGGGCAATGGTGAAAACGCGGTACACCAAGGTTGACCCGAATCACATGGCCGAAGTCGGACCTGTAGGGTCAGATGGGAAAGAGATTCCCGTTAGTCTGGTATATGACCAGGTAGGCTTAGCCGCAAAGTATTCCCAACAAGATTGTAGGCTAGACAGCCTGTTGGATGGTATAGAAGAAGAATTTAGTCAGTCTAAGTGACTGTGTACTTGGAATGACATATTTTGTCCCTAGCCGGATTGTAAATCATTTGTCATGGCGGACCTTTTCGCTTCAACCTCCGGACCCGACAGTCTGGAGTGTATCTGAATACCCGCTCAGTTATGTAAAAACCGGGGTACGCGTGGAAACCAGGCGTAGGGGTCATAAGTGCTTGAACAGAGAAGTACCCAACTAGCTATGTTATATTACATGGATAGTAAGAAACATCTTCCAGGGAGACTAGTTCTGTTAAGGGTTCCTTTCCCTGGGCACACATGCATTAATGTGCATGTCCGAACTGCGAAAAGAGACGCAAGATATAAACATCTGGGGGCATGTATTGTGATAGGTAAGAAACATCTTTTGTTCGCCGACCGAATTTTCCCTTAAGAACGCTAGCTTTCGGCTTGACCCAGTCTGAGGTACACATCCGGCTGATCCGGCAGTAACAATCGCATAGGTGCTCTCCTTATGCCCTAGCCGAACTAACGGGAATGTAGGGCATAAACACAGGAGCCAGGCAACCAGCTTGGCCAAAACTTAAGTCATATCGATGCATATAATGGCGAAAAAATGTACATATGGAGAAGCGACACATATGTAATGGGCATAAAGCCCGGGAGATAATTATATTAAGCTTCTGTATAAGAAGCCCCCAGGTATATTGAGCGTGCATAGTGCGGCAAGACTGTGTAGTCGAGCCACACTTGAAGCTTATAAGGCTACAAAAAGGAAGGAAGAAAGAAAGAAGGAGGATATAACTTAAAAAAGAAAGGCAGAGGTAAGGAGACGAATACAGAGTTCGGCACTAGGCGTAGAATCTTTGGAGTCTGGCTGCGTTCCGTGGGTTCAGCTCGAGTCGATTATCTGGTGCATCATGCAGACGGTACGCTCCTCCGGTGAGAACTTTGTCGATGATGAAGGGACCCTCCCACTTGGGCTTGAGCTTGTCCTTTTTCTTCTCCGATAGGCATAGAATGAGTTCGCTAACATTGTAAGTTTTGGCCTGTACTTCTCTGCTTTGATACCTTCGAGCCTGTTGCTGATAGAATGCGGAACATGCCTTTGCAACGTCACGCTCCTCCTCCAGGGCATCTAAACTGTCCTGCCGATCAAGCTCGGCTTCTCGCTCTTCGTACATGTGCACTCTAGGTGAATCATGAATGATGTCGCAGGGCAGTACCGCCTCTGCGTCGTACACCATAAGAAATGGTGTGTATCCAGTAGTGCGATTCGGCATGGTCCGCAGCCCCCATAGTACGGAGTCGAGCTCCTCAACCCAGTGTGTATCGGATTCCTTCAAGGATCACACTAGTCTGGGTTTGATGCCGCTCATAATAAGACCATTTGTTCGTTCGACTTGGCCGTTTGTTTGGGGGTGATAGACGGAGGCATAATCGAGCTTAATGCCCATGTTACCGCATGAAGGTTTCACCTCGTCGGCTGTGAAGTTGGAGCCATTATCGGGGATGATGTTGTGGGGGACACGTAACGGTGTACGACCCCTGATATGAAGTCTATCACTGGTCCGGATTCAGCCGTTTTAACTGGTTTGGCTTCTATCCATTTGGTGAATTTATCCACCATGACCAACAAGTATTTTTTCTTATGGCTTCCTCCTTTAAGGGGTCCAACCATATCAAGCCCCCAGACCGCAAAGGGCCAAGTTATGGGGATTGTTTGGAGAGCGGTAGGCAAGGTTGTCAAAATCGTGATCTTGAATCGGATCGGAGCTTCGATGGTAGGATCACAAATCATAGAATCTTCACTATCAGAATCGTAAAAACGTAGATTCTAAGAACTAAAATCGTAAAATCATGGGGGTTAGTTTGGATCGTAAAGTCGTAGAATCGTATGACAGAATCGTGATTCTAACAACCTTGGCGGTAGGTGGCATATGGCTCTGATTTGCAAAAAGCTGGCAACCGACACAATGTTGGACGAGGTCCTGTGCATCTGCTCGGGTTGTCGGCCAGTAGAAACCTGTACGGAAGGCCTTGCTTACAAGGGCCCGAGCTGCGGCGTGGTGGTCGTCGAGTCCAGCATGAATTTCGGCCAAAAGCTGCTGTCCTTCCTCTTCGGAGATGCACCTTTGGAGTACTCCAGTAGCGCTTTTCTTATAAAGCTCTCCCACGTGAACCTTGTAGGCTTTAGAGTGCCGCACAATGAACCGTGCCTCATTTTGGTTCTCGGGGAGTTCTTGCCTATTTAGGTAGGCTAAGAAGGGTTCTGTCCACGGGTGATGACAGCCATAATCACATGGGCCGAAGGTGTTATTTCGATGGCGGAGCCTTCAATTACGTCAGAGTGTTCGGGATCTGGGGTCGTGTTCGGATCCGGACTGGTATTGCCGTTCTCCCCTTCCCACAGCACGGATGGCTTGAACAGCCTTTCCAAGAAGATATTAGGTGGGACGGGGTCGCGCTTAGCACCGATGCGGGCGAGGATATCCGCTGCTTGATTGTTTTCTCGGACCACATGGTGGAATTCGAAACCCTCAAACCGAGCTGACATTTTGAGGATGGCATTGCGGTAAGCCGCCATTTTGGGGTCCTTGGTGTCAAAGTCTCCATTTATTTGAGATATTGCGAGGTTCGAATCCCCACGCACTTCTAGGCGTTGAATGCCCATGGAGACTGTCATCCGAAGACCATGCAACAGAGCCTCGTATTCGGCTGCATTGTTGGAGTCTGTGTATAATATTTGGAGTACGTATTGGACTGGGTCTCCGGTGGGAGATGTCAAGACAACGCCTGCTCCCAGACCAGCCAGCATCTTAGAGCCGTCAAAGTGCATGATCCAATTGGAGTACGCGCCGTGCTCTTAAGGGAGTTCGGCTTCTGTCCATTCGGCGACGAAGTCAGCTAGTACTTGCGACTTAATGGCTCGCCGTGGTTTTTATATGATGTCGAATGGGAGGAGCTCGATAGCCCACTTAGCAATCCGGCCCGTGGCATCGCGGTTATTTATTATATCGTTGAGTGGTACTTCAGAGGCCACCGTGATTGAACATTCTTGAAAGTAGTCTCGTAGTTTCCAGGATGCCATGAAGACCGCATATGCTATCTTTTGATAATGTTGGTACCGTGACTTGCATGGAGTGAGGACAGTGGATACATAGTATACCGGCTTTTGGAGCGGGAACTTATGTCCGTCCGTCTCTCGTTCGACGACGAGCACTGCGCTTACAACTTGGTGCGTTGCAGCTATATATAACAACATGGGTTCGCTGATATTTGGCGCAACCAGGATTGGATTGCTGGCCAAGAGGGCCTTTATTTCTTCCAATCCGGCCGTAGCCGCATCCATCCACTCGAAGTGTTCGGTGCGTCGAAGTAGGCGATAAAGAGGTAGTGCCTTTTCTCCCAATCGGGAGATAAAGCAGCTTAGGGCAGCCACGCATCCAGTTAATTTCTGGATTTGCTTGAGGTCTGTTGGGGTAGTCAACTGTGATAGAGATCGGATGCCGGATTTGCTTCAATTCCTCTATTGGAAAAGATGAATCCCAAGAGCTTTCCAGCAGGCACGCCGAAAACACTTTTTTCCGAATTGAGCTTGATGTCATATGTTCGGAGATTGTCGAATGTAAGCCCCAAGTCGTCTATTAAAGATTCGACGTGTCTGGTTTTGATGACCACATCGTCTACGTATGCCTCCACTGTTTTGCCGATGTGTTTCTCCATGCATGTCTGAATCATGCGTTGATAGGTTGCACCGACATTTTTGAGCCCGAAAGGCATGGTGTTAAAACAGAAGGGGCCGTATGGTGTGATGAATGCTGTTGCGGCTTGATCGGATTCCGCCATCTTGATTTGATGGTATCCAGAGTATGCGTTGAGGAAGCACAATGATTCGTGTCCTGTGGTAGCGTTGATGATTTGATCGATGCTGGGGAGGGGGAAGGGATCCTTGGGGAAGCCTTATTGAGGTCCTTGAAATCGACACATAGGCGCTAGGATTTGTCCTTCTTTGGTACCATCACCAGGTTTGCTAGCTAGTCCAGATGTTTTATTTCTCTGATGAATCCGGCCTCGAGTAACTCTGCTAGCTCCTCTCCCATGGCTTGTCGCTTAGGTTGTGAAAAGCGCCAAAGAGTTTGCTTGACCGGCTTGTATCCCTTCAGTATGTTTAGGCTATGCTCGGCCAGCCTGTGTGGGATACTTGGCATGTTTGAAGAATGCCAGGCGAAGATGTCCCAATTCTCGCGCAAGAACTCTGATACATCTCCGTCATATCTATAATTTTTGATTGTTCCATGCCAATATTATTCAACTTTCATATACTTTTGGCAACTTTTTATACTATTTTTTGGGACTAACATATTGATCCAGTGCCCAGTGCCAATTCCTGTTTGTTGCATGTTTTATGTTTCGCAGAAACCCAATATCAAAGGGAATCCAAATGGGATAAAAACGGACGGAGAATTATTTTGGAATATTTGTGATTTTCCGGAGGAAGACGCGAAACGGTGCCCGAGGTGGCCAGAAGATAGGGGGCACGCCTGGCACTCTCCTGGGCCACCCGTGAAGCGGTTGATGCTCTTCTTTTGCCGCAAGAAAGCTAATTTTATGAGAAAAATCTGGGTGAAAGATTCACCCCAATCGTAGTTACGTATCTCCGGATATAAAAGAAATGGTGAAGGGGCAGAATCTGGAAACACAGAAACAGGGAGAAACAGAGAGATAGATCCAATCTCGGAGGGGCTCTCGCCCCTCCCAAGCCATGGGAGCCAAGGACCAGAGGGGAAACCCTTCTCCCATCTAGGGAGAAGGTCAAGGAAGAAGAAGAAGAAGGGGGGCTCTCTCCCCCTTGCTTCCGGTGGCGCCGGAGTGCTGCCGGGGGCCATCATCATCACCGCGATCTACACCAACACCACCGTCATCTTCACCAACATCTCCATCACCTTCCCCCTTCTATATTCAGCAGTCCACTCTCCCGCAACCCGCTGTACCCTCTAATTGAACATGGTGCTTTATGCTTCATATTATTATCCAATGATGTGTTGCCATCCTATGATGTCTGAGTAGATTTTTGTTGTCCTATTGGTGGTTGATGAATCGCTATGATTGATTTAATTTGCTTGTGGTTATGTTGCTGTCCTTTGGTGCCCATCATATGAGCGCGCGCGTGGATCACACCATAGGGTTAGTTGTATGTTGATAGGACTATGTATTGGAGGGCTAGAGTGACAGAAGCTTCGACCTAGCATAGAAATTGATGCATACGAGATTGAAGGGGGACCAATATATCTTAATACTATGGTTGGGTTTTACCTTAATGAACGTTAGTAGTTGCGGATGCTTGCTAATAGTTCCAATCATAAGTGCATAGAATTCCGAGTAAGGGATGACATGCTAGCAGTGGCCTCTCCCACATAAAACTTGCTATCGGTCTAGTAAAGTAGTCAATTGCTTAGGGACAATTTCACAACTCCTACCACCACTTCTCCACACTCGCTATATTTACTTTATTGCTTCTTTATCTAAACAACCCATAGTTTATATTTACGCGCTCTTTATTATCTTGCAAACCTATCCTATCACACCTACAAAGTACTTCTAGGTTCATACTTGTTCTAGGTAAAGCGAACGTCAAGCGTGCGTATAGACATTTTGCTTTCACAAAGCATGTGCAGTGTAACCCCTAATTTATCCCTAATTTAATCCCTGGATTTAAAAATCACAGATATTGAATTTGAAAAGTAGGCAATCAGTTATTTCATATTGAACCGTGTTTGTTACAAATATAGGTTCAAGCACGAATGCATAATTCGATGCACAGGTACATATACTGAAGAACTACAGAAGCACCAATTAAAGAATGATGAACCACAGTTGTACGGAGATTGTAAAGAGAGAGGCAAAAGACATTCTGGTTGTTGGAGAAGGTGAAGCGGAATGCCCATATTGTGCCCTCCTCCATGCGTAATGCGCGCATGACTCTAGGCCAACCCCTTGTGATGGTTGCCCGCCCATCCTTCACTATCTTCATTAGGACTTCTTAATGCTCATTGTAGTCTGGATGAAATACTTTAACCTTCATTGTGTGTCCACTAATCATGTACTTTGCAAGGTAATCTTGAGTAAACTGCTTTGGGAACCACTGCAAACGAAAAAGATTCAGACATTGTTGTCTAACAACTCATTATGGGCAGTAAAAAGAGAAGGCTGCAGAGTTTGTAGTTACCATCCTACAACTCACTGTTGTGTTGGATAGAGCGTAAACAAATAACTTGCTTGCCACTGTTCGTATCTTTTTGCTAATAATCCTTATCAGTTTCCTCACTTGATGCTTGTTCATGAATATCTCATTGCCCCATACGCAAAAAGGGTCGATGTGTGGATCTTTGCCAAGGGCATATGTACCTACAAGCAACAAGTCAACATTAGAAGCTAAAAAGTGTCCAGGTCTGGATCTATATGCACTACATTATGGAGCGACGGGGGGAGTACAAGATGAGGGATGAAACTAACCTCGGCGAAAAATGCTGGCCACTCCCATTGTTGCCTGCATAAGTAGTGAAAGGCATGATAAGTACATCAAACAAATATAGCCAAGGTAAACAACATCATCTCCAAATGATAGCTTGAATGTGTTGGTTTCAGCATTGCCGTTAAAGCGGATATAAAATGGAAGGAAATGCTACCTACAACAGGCTTAACAACCACCAAATATTGCAATTCAAACTGGTATTGTTGAAAATGAATAGAATGTAGCTCATGCTTAAACATCACACTGGATTAATGTGTAAAACTAGAATAAAGGGCATGTGTTAACTACACCAGGCATAACTGGAACCAACTATAGCCGTTCAAATCGGTATTGATGAAATCGAGCGGCACAGTTCTGACTTGCACAAAATGAACATCACATTGTGAATGAATAAAATAAACAAGGCATAAATGATCAGTATAACAACCAAATATAACCATTGGAAACTGGACAGAGTGTCACTACAACCAACCTAACAAGAAAATACAGATAAACAGGGCATATGCTTGAAAACTGGACAAACACTCACTACAACCAACCTAACAAGCAAATACAGATAAATAAGGCATCTGCTTGAAAACTGGACAAATGCTCACTGCAACCAACCTAACAACCAAATACAGATAAACAAGGCATCTGCTTGATAACTGGACAAATGCTTGCAGACTAAGGCATAGCCTAGTGGTGGGAAGGGGTTGATGCCTTCCCACTCACCCAGGTTCAAGGCATGGTACTTGCAATTTGGGTTTGTTGCACCAATTATACTATAGGGGGTTCCCTTACAGTCTTTTTATCAAAAAAAACTGGACAAATGCTCACTACAACCAACCTAACAACCAAATACAGATAAACAAGACATCTACTCACTATAGACAACCAAATATAGCCATTCGTGATACTGAAGTGGACAATTCATACTTAAACATCACATATCCCTATTGAACATTACACTTTTGCATAACTAAAATAATTAAACACGACACAGTTAAAACACCGCATGGCAAAAGCTACTACAACAAAGGGTACGGGTTGGCTAGCTAGAAAAGGTAAGATTTGCTGATAGGATGTTGCCTCACATGTCATGGACGGTATCCTTCTAGTTGGAAGAGCACACACCCATGGTAAGCTCCCTCATGTCGCAGATGGGTTGTTTCACCTTGGAAGAACCCTTGTGGGTGCCCTCCTCGTGGTCATGGTCGATGAGATCTAACTTGGCAATTCAGGATCCCAAGCCGCCGCCGTAGAACGTGTCCTTCAGAAATGACAAAATGGGCTCGATGGCGTACAAGGATCGCAAATCCTTGACCACGTGGCGGAGGAGATCAGCAGAAGGGCCGTCGAAGAGGTCGATGACGGTTGAAACAGAGGGGTTGGGGATGGATGATAACCCACAAGTATAGGGGATCAATTGTAGCCTTTCTCGATAAGTAAGAGTGTCGAACCCAACAAGGAGCTAAAGGTAGAATAAATATTCCCGCAAGTTCTATCGACCACCGATACAACTCTACGCACACTTCATGTTTGCTTTACCTAGAACAAGTATAAAACTAGAAGTACTTTGTAGGTGCAAAAGGATAGGTTTGCAAGATGGTAAAGAACACGTAAATAAAATCTAGGGGCTGTTCAGATAAAGAAACAACTAAGTTAGTTTTAGTATAGTGCTTTTTTTACAAGAAAGTTATTTGTCCCTAGGAAATTGATAACTAGACCGGTAATCATTATTGCAATTTTATATGAGCGAGAGGCATAAGCTAACATATCTTCTCTACTTGGATCATATGCACTTATTGATGTAGGGTAGAACCCTAGAGGCCGATCTTTCACGTTTGGAGCGGGTCCCTACGAAGAACACGAAGAACATGAGGAGGGGAACGAGGGAAAACATGAGAGAACACTCAACCAACAAGAATAAAGTCACACATGTGCTAGATCATTGAAACACAAATGGGTACAAGATCTGATGTAGGGTAGAACCCTAGAGGCCGATCTTTCACGTTTGGAGTGGATCCCTATGAAGAACACGCAGAACACGAGGAGGGAAACGAGGGAAGAAACATGAGAGAACACTCAACCAACGAGAAGAGAGTCACACATGTGCTAGATCATCGAAACACAAAGGAGTACAAGATCCAAATCCAACAAAGGACGATACATAGGGTAACCGGTTCTTCTCCGTGAGGAGGTCTTGAAGAGGGTCTTCTCCGAAAGAAGGTCTTGAATCCAACAAGCATCTTCTCCGAAGAGGTGTCGGTCCCTTGCGATGGAGTAGATCCGGGTGGATGAGCAAGGCTCTATCTCAAAATATGAGCTATCACAATGCTAAGTCTAGAAGAGAGGAGGAGGAGTCCTATATATAGGCTATGGGGACGAAGGGGTACATGGGCCTCAGCCCAACACGCGCACGCAGGCGGGGTCCGGATGATCCGGGTGAGGAGCCAGATGATCCGGGCTCTGTCTGGATGATCCGGGTGGAGGCCCAGATGAGCTGGTGACGCAGGCGGTTGCGGCACAGGTCCGGATGTCCGGGCGGGGGTCCAGATGTTCGGCTGGTGTCCGGATGAACCAGGACGTCGTCTGAATGGTCCGGCTTCGGGGTCCAGCTTCGGGTGTCTTTGGGCGAATTAGCCGGATCGTCCGGACCAGGGTCCGGATCGTCCGGGCTCTGTCCGGATCATCCTTGCCCTCGTCCGTATCATCCGGCCAGCCTGGGACTTGGCGGTTTTCCTCTCCGTCTTCACGCATGTCTTTCGCTTCCGGTTCTCCTTGCTTCCTAGCTTCTCCATGGCTAACTCCTTGGTACCTGAGTATGCAAAGCGTCTCCGTTTGAGGTAGTAGCCATGTCTCGTGTGATTCAAAAGGGAGTTGTGAGAGGAGTGATGTCACCTCGGTTTCGAGAGCTCTTGCACATGCTCTAGTCATAGGTCCAACTGGTGTTGTAGGAGATGTAGATGCGTCCATGGGGATGATCGTGGGATGCTCCGCATCATCTCCCCCCTTGGGAAAGATCCGACCTCGGATTGAAATCTTCATCACCATGGTATGGCGAGAGGTCTTTGACGTTGAAGATGTCGCTCACGTTGTACTTGTCGCTCGGGAGGTCGATCTTGTAAGCGTTGTTGTTGTAGTGTGCTAGCACCTTGAAGGGTCCATCGGCTCGAGGTAGAAGTTTGGACTTGCGTTCGTTGGGGAAGCGGTCCTTGCTAAGGTGTAGCCACACGAGACCTCCAATGTTGAATATCATGGGTTGCTTGTTGATGTTGAGCTTGGTCGCTAGTCATTGTACTTGGCACTCTATGGTGTGCCTTGTATCTTCATGCATCTTCTTAATGTAGCTTGCTCGTGCACTCGCGTCCATGTTGGTGTGCTCTTGAAGTGGAAGAGGTAGAATGTCCAATGGGGACAAAGGGTTGAATCCGTAGACGACCTCGAAGGGGGACTTGCCGGTAGTCGAATGTCTTGCACGGTTGTAGGCGTACTCAGCGATGGGTAGACACTCCTCCCACTCCTTGATGTTCCTCTTGATCAACACGTGAAGTAGAGTGGAGAGCGTAAGGTTCGTCACCTTCATTTGGCCATTGGTTTGAGGACGGTATGCCGACGGGAACAAGAGCTTGATTCTGAGCTTGGCGCATAGCGTCTTCCAAAAGTAAATCAAGAACTTGACGTCACGGTCCGAGATGATTGTCTTTGGTACTCCATGAAGTTGCAAGATTTCCCTACAAAATAGATTGGCAACATGTGAAGCATCGTTTATCTTGTTGCATGGAATGAAATGTGCCATCTTAGAAAATCGGTCCACAACAACAAACACGAAATCCTTTCCATTTTGAGTTCTAGGAAAACCAAGTACAAAATCCATGCTAATGTCTTCCCAAGGTTGATAAGGAATAGGAAGAGGCATGTAAAGACCATGGGATTGAGCTTTGGACTTAGCTTTGCGACATGTAGAGCATCGGTTGGTGAAGCGTGAGACGTCGCGGAACATCTTGGGCCAAAAGTAGTTCTTGGAGAGCGTGGCGAATGTCTTGTCGCATCCGAAGTGTCCCATGAGTCTGCCTCCATGAGCCTCTTGCAAAAAGAGCAAACGAAGAGAAGACTCGGGAATGCAAAGTTTGTTAGCTCTTATAAGGTAATCATCCTTGATGTAATATCATTCCCAAGAAGTATGCATCAAACACTTAGCATAAGGAGTAGAAAAGGAAGGATCATTCGCATACAAGTCTTTTATGTGCTCAAAGCCAATAACATTCAACTCAAGTTTAGTGACAAGCGTGCATATGCGGGAAAGGGCATCCGCCACAACATTTTCCTTACCCTTAATGTACTTGATCACATAGGGAAAAGATTCAATAAATTCACTCCATTTGGAATGACGCTTGTTCAACTTAGTTTGACCTTTCAAGTACTTAAGCGTTTCATATCGGTATGTATGACAAACTCATGAGGTCTAAGATAATTTTCCCAAACATGTAGCACACACACTAAAGCATACAATTCTTTGTCATAGATGGGATAGTTAAGTTGAGCACCGGAGAGTTTTTCACTAAAATATGCAATAGCTTGTTTTTCTTGCATCAAAACTCCACCAATTCCGGTACCACCTGCATCGCAATGAACCTCAAAAGTTTTGTCAAAGTTGGGTAAAGCAAGAATCGGAGCATGAGTAAGCAAAGATTTGAGATCATCAAAAGCGGTAGATTGCAAAGGTCCCCAAACAAAAGGAGCGTTTTCTTACTCAATGCATGCAAAGGTGCGGCGATGGTGCTAAAGTCTTTCACAAAGCGACGATAGAAACCCGCAAGGCCAAGAAAGCTACGCACTTGTTGCAAATTAGTGGGTTGGTGATAGAGGCAAAGGTGTCCCGATGTTTCGATGAGATGGTGGCTATCGTTTTCTGTGGGAGTCAACCTTGACGATCCGACTACGAACGTGCGAGATGTCGCGCCTTAGCAATCGCTAAACCAACTTCCGAGGGGTTATTGACCACACCGGAGCACGATCAACCTGACCACGAGGGTCTATTTCCTGCGAGCAAACGAAGAACAAGCAAGAAACTGAGATTGCAATCTGGATATTGCGATTATAAGATGAAAGCTTTATTGATGAAGGTGGGGTTCTGTGACGTCTTTGTCTGGTCGTTGAACACAAACGAAGTACGCGAAGTTGCAGCTATGGCGAACTCTACTCTAAACAAAACCCCAAAGTCTAAACGACGCCCTAAGGGTTGTATATTTGGAGGAAGAGGGGAGAATTTCGTGGCCCTTGGGGAAGGGGTCCGAAACCAACCCTATCTCTTGTTTCCCCACACATACGGACTCTAAAAACAGCCTATACTCAAGTATTTCGAAATTACATGGGCCTGGCCCAATAATAAGGTGACACAGCACCTAGAATAGCCTCTGGACGGAAGTTATGAAGTAGCATCTTGTATATTTTGTCCAAGGCTTCATGCACTCATTATGGTGGCTTCAACGTTCTAAAATCATCACTTGTAACTCCGTTCTTGTTCCCCTTGCACATGCCATCATCTCTATGCTTGTTCTTGCTCCAATGTTCATCCTTCTCCAAGCTAGGCCCTTCATTTGTAAGCAAAACATATGTATCCAATTTAGGCAGCATCATATTCTCATGAACATTAGAATCATTACCAAGAAGTGAAAGTACCTGGTAATTTAATTGGCGTGCGCGAGCTCTAGTAATTGGTCCAGTATGTATAGCGGCAGGGGCTATGGGTGTAACAATGGTATTGATGTCCTCATCATCCTCCCCTTCTTGAAATGAAGTCGTCCTTGATGGAAGCTCATCTTCCTCACCCAAATAAGGCTTCAAATCTGCAATGTCAAAAGTGGGATTAACCCCAAAATCTGCAGGCAACTCAAGTTTATATGCATTATCATTTATTTTCTCTAACACCTTAAAAGGACCATCAGCACGAGGCATTAGCTTTGATTTGCCCAAATCAAGAAATCTATCCTTACGCAAATGTAACCAAACAAGATCTCCAGGTGCAAACACAACATGTTTTCTACCCTTATCTCCAACAAGTTTATATTTAGCATTCATACGCTCAATGTTTTCCTTAGTTAACTCATGCATTTTTAAAATCAATTCAACACGTTGTTTAGCATCAAAATTAACCTTCTCCGAAGATGGAAGAGGCAACAAATCAATAGGTGCACGAGGTAGGAAACCATACACAATTTCAAAAGGGCACATCTTAGTAGTAGAATGCAATGAACGATTATAAGCAAATTCAATATCAGGCAAGCATTCTTCCCACATTTTCTTATTATTCTTCAAAACAGCCCTAAGCATAGTAGACAATGTTCTATTGACTACTTCAGTTTGTCCATCAGTTTGGGGGTGTCAAGTAGTACTAAAAAGCAGTTTAGTCCCCAACTTAGCCCATAAGCATCTCCAAAAGTGGCTAAGAAATTTAATATCACGATCTGAAACAATAATATTTGGCACACCGTGCAAGCGAATAATTTCACGAAAGAACAAATCAGCAACATTAACATCATCATCACTTTTATCACATGGTATAAAGTGTGCCATTTTTGAGAATCTATCAACGACAACAAATATGCTATCCCTCCCCTTCTTTGTTCGAGGTAAACCTAAAACAAAGTCCATAGATATATCCTCCCAAGGAACACTAGGTACAGGCAAAGGCATATATAAACCATGAGGATTGAGTCGTGACTTAGCTTTTTGACATGTAGTGCAGCGAGCAATAAAGAGCTCAACATCCCGTCTCATCTTTGGCCAAAAGAAATGTGTAGCAAGTACGTCCCCCATCTTCTTCACGCCTAAGTGTCCCATTAATACTCCTCCATGCGCCTCCTGCAACAACAAAAGACGAACGGAGCTAGCTGGAATGCATAGCTTGTTAGCATGGAACACAAATCCATCATTAACGATGAACTTGTTCCATGTTTTACCTTCGTTACAATTCTGCAATACAGCTTTAAAATCAGCATCATGCACATATTGATCTTTGATGGTCTCCAAACCAAATATTTTGAAGTCAAGTTGTGAAAGCATAGTATAGCGACGAGACAATGCATCAGGCAGACAATGTATCAGCAATAACATTTTCTTTACCCTTCTTGTGTTTAATGACATAAGAGAAAGTCTTAATGAATTCAACCCATTTAGCATGTCTACAATTCAGTTTAGCTTGACTTTTAATATGTTTCAAAGATTCATGATCAGAATGTATAACAAATTCTTTGGGCCATAAATAATGTTGCCATGTTTCTAATGTCCGAACAAGAGCATATAATTCTTTATCATAAGTAGAATAATTCAGATTAGGCCCACTCAATTTTTCAGAAAAGTATGCAACAGGTTTTGCCATCTTGTAATAACGCACCTCCTAATCCAATTCCACTAGCATCACATTCAAGCTCAAATGTCTTATTAAAATTAGGAAGTTGGAGTAAAGGAGCATGTGTCAACTTATCTTTCAACACCGTGAAGGCTTCTTCTTGTGCGGTACCCCAAACAAAAGGCACATCCTTCTTTGTAAGCTCATTGAGAGGTGCAGCAATGGTGCTAAAATCTCTCACAAAACGCCTATAGAATCCAACGAGGCCAAGAAAACTCCGCACTTGTGTGACCGTTTTGGGCTGCGGCCAACTCTCAATAGCTTCAATCTTGGCTTTATCAACATCAATTCCCTGTGGAGTAACAACAAAGCCAAGAAAAGACACTCTGTCAGTGCAAAAGGTGCACTTCCCAAGGTTACCAAACAAACGTGCATCACGTAGAGCAATAAAAACAGCACATAAATGTTCCAAATGTTCCTCCAAAGATCTGCTATAAATCAATATGTCATCAAAGTAAACTACCACAAATCGTCCAACAAAGGCACGTAAAACTTTGTTCATTAATCTCATGAAAGTACTAGGTGCATTAGTTAACCCAAAAGGCATGACTAACCACTCATATAATCCAAACTTAGTTTTAAATGCCGTTTTCCATTCGTGCCCCAGTTTCATATGAATTTGATGGTATGCACTACGCAAATCAACTTTGGAGAATATTGTAGAGCCACTCAATTCATCAAGCATATCATCTAGCCTAGGAATAGGATGATGATAATGAATAGTAATATTATTAATGCCTCTACAATCAACACACATACGCGAGGTACCATCCTTTTTCGGCACTAGAATAATAGGAACAACACAAGGACTAAGGGATTCGCGTATATAACCTTTGTCGAGAAGCTCCTGTACTTGACGCATAATATCCTTGGTCTCCTCTGGATTGGTACGGTATGGCGCATGGTTTGCCAGTGAAGCACCGGGAATTAAGTCAATCTGATGCTCAATCCCTCGAATAGGCGGTAATCCCGGTGGCACGTCTTGTGGAAAGACGTCAGCGAACTCATGCAAAATGTTAGTGACAGCAGGAGGCAAAGAGGAAGGCACGTCCTCGAATGAAAATAATGCCTCTTTGCACACAAAAGCATAGCAAACAGATTTGCTGAAATCTAGCTCATCAATATCAGATTTGGTGGCAAATAAACATGCACTTTTCAATTTAATTTCAGAAGCAACACTAGATGATTTATTTTTAGGCTTCATTTGTTGCTCAAATTCTTTTTCCACAATCTGATTTTCACTCTTATTCTTCTCCTGTTTTGCTTCATTAGCTCTATTAGTATCATCTTTCAAAATGGAATCAGGAGTCATAGGAAGCAAAGTAATATTTTTATCCTTGTGAACAAGAGTATACTGATTGTTTCTACCATGGTGTATGATACGTCTCCAACGTATCTATAATTTTTGATTGTTCCATGCTATTATATTACCCCTTTTGGATGTTTATGGGCTTTATTTTACACATTTATATCATTTTTGGGACTAACCTATTAACCGGAGGCCCAACCCATATTGCTGTTTTATTGCCTGTTTCAGTATTTCGAAGAAAAGGAATATCAAACGGAGTCCAAACGGAATGAAACCTTCGGCATCGTGATTTTTTGGAAGAATATGATCCGGGAGACTTGGAGTTCAGGTTAGAAGATCCTCGAGGAGGCCCCGAGATAGGAGGGCGCCCCCCCTACTGGGCGCGCCCCCTGTCTCGTGGGCCACTCGAGGCTCCCCCGACCGACTTCTTTCGCCTATATAAGCCTACGACCCTAAAAACATCGAATATCAAGATAGATCGGGAGTTCCGCTGCCGCAAGCCTCTGTAGCCACCAAAAACCTCTTGAGAGCCCATTCCGGCACCCTGCCGGAGGGGGAATCCATCACCTGTGGCCATCTTCATCATCCCGGCGCTCTCCATGACGAGGAGGGAGTAGTGCACTCGTATCACCATCTCTTCACCGAACTAGTGCACCTATACAATTTACCATTGTATTGGGTGTGTTGGGGACACAAGAGACTCTTTGTTATTTGGTTGTAGGGTTGTTTGAGAGAGACCATCTTCTCCTACACCTCCCACGGATTGATAAACCTGAGGTCATCCACTTGAGGGAAATTTGCTACTATCCTACAAACCTATGCACTTGTAGGCCCAACAACGTCTACAAGAAGAAGGTTGTGTAGTAGACATCAAGCTCTTTTCTGGCGCCGTTGCCGGGGAGGCTAGGTAAGCAGCACTCACTCACACCCCGTCAACCAAGCTTTTTTCTGGCGCCGTTGCCGGGGAGGTGAGTGCTTGAAGGTATATCTTTAGATCTTGCAATCGAATCTTTTTGTTTCTTGTTTTATCACTAGTTTAGTTTATAAAAGAAAACTACAAAAAAATGGAGTTAAGTTTGTCTCATACGCTTCGTCTTTTTAATATCTTTCGTGAGTTTGATGGAAAGGAAAATTGTGCTCAAGTGCTAGAAGAAGAGTGCATTAAAATGCTTGATTCTAAATCTTTGAATGATGAGCATGATTGCAATGTTGTTAGTATAAACTCCTTGAATATCCATAGTATTAATGATGATTGCTCTAGTCATAATGAAAATATCTCTTATGAGCATGTCAACTTTTGTGGAGTGCATGTAAGGGAGTCCTGGACTAGGGTGTGTCCGGATAGCCGAACTATCACCGTCGGCCGGACTCCAAGACTATGAGGATACAAGATTGAAGACTCCGTCCCGTGTCCGGATGGGACTTTCCTTGGCGTGGAAGGCAAGCTTGGCGATACGGATATGTAGATCTCCTACCATTGTAACCGACTCTGTGTAACCCTAACCCTCTCCGGTGTCTATATAAACCGGAGGGTTTTAGTCCGTAGGACGAACAAGAATCATACCATAGGCTAGCTTCTAGGATTTAGCCTCTTTGATCTCGTGGTAGATCTACTCTTGTACTACCCATATCATCAATATCAATCAAGCAGGAGTAGGGTTTTACCTCCACCGTGAGGGCCCGAACCTGGGTAAAAACATCGTGTCCCTTGTCTCCTGTTACCATCCGCCTAGATGCACAGTTCGGGACCCCCTACCCAAGATCCGCCAGTTTTGACACCGACATTGGTGCTTTCATTGAGAGTTCCTCTGTGTCGTCACCTTTAGGCCTGATGGCTCCTTCGATCATCAACAACGACGCGGTCCAGGGTGAGACTTTTCTCCCCGGACAGATCTTCGTGTTCAGCGGCTTTGCACTGCGGGCCAACTCGATTGGCCATCTGGAGCAGATTGAAAGCTACGCCCCTGGCCATCAGGTCAGATTTGGAAGTTTAAACTATACGGCTGACGTCTGCGGAGACTTGATCTTCGACGGGTTCGAGCCACAGCCGAGCGCGACGCACTGCCACGATGGGCATGATCTAGCTCTGCTGCCGGACAGTGCCCTAGAGGCCGCACAAGTGTCCGCTCCGACCCTTAGCTCGGATCCGACTACGCCGATCGAGGACGGGTGGTTGGATACCGCCTCGAGGGCTGCTACCTCTACGGCGATAGAGCCGAATACCAACCCTGTCCTTTGCGAAGCTCGTGACTCCAAGGTGCCGGACTCCTCTCTGGACTCCGAGCCTTCTGCGCCCCCGCCAATCGAATCCGATTGGGCGTCGATCATGGAGTTCACCGCTGCGGACATCTTTCAGCACTCGCCCTTTGGCGACATCCTGAATTCGCTAAAGTGTCTCTCTTTATCAGGAGAGCCCTGGCCGGATTATGGTTGGGACAGTTGGATGCGGATAACAAAGAAATTCAAAACCCACCCACCAGCCACTTCGTAGCCACTGTCGATGACTTAACCGACATGCTAGACTTCGACTCCGAAGACATCGACGGTATGGACGACGATGCAAGAGATGACCAAGAACCAGCGCCTACAGGGCACTGGAAGGCCACCTCGTCATACGACATTTACATGGTGGACATCCCAAAGGATGGGAATGGTGATGGAACAACGGAGGACGACCCCTCCAAGAAACAGCCTAAGCGCCAGCGTCAGCGGCGCCGCTCTAAATCCCGCCACAACAAAAATGGAGATTACGCCACCGGAGACAATAACACCCCGGACAGCGCCGAAGACAACCCCCTCCAGCAGGATTCATCGCAGGAGGATGGAGAAACCAGCCCTCATGAGAGAGCGGCAGACAGAGAGGTAGAGGACGATAATTATATGCCTCCCTCCGAAGACGAGGCAAGCCTCGACGACGACGAATTTGTCATACCTGAGGATCCCGTCGAACAAGAGCGTTTCAAATGCAGGCTTATGGCCACGGCAAGCAGCCTCAAGAAAAAGCAGCAACAACTTAGAGCTGACCAAGACTTGCTAGCCAACAGATGGACGGAAGTCCTTGCGGCCGAAGAGTATGAACTCGAACGCCCCTCCAAGAGCTACCCAAAATGCAGGCTGCTACCCCGATTAGAGGAGGAAGCACCTAAACCTACATCACCAGCGCATAATACGGCCAACCGGCCACCTTGTGGCCGCGACAGAAAGGCCTCCCAGCCCTACACTCAAGCCGCACCCCGGTGCCGCTCAAAAAACACCAAGGCACGGGAATATGCGCCAGACCTGCGGGATATGCTCGAGGACAAGGCAAGACAAACAAGATCGATCTACGGATTGCGTGGGTGCCCCACGATACGTGATGATAACCGTCACGCCGGATACAGCAATTCCGGTCGGGCCGAACACAGTAGACAAAGCTCATTTGAGCTGCGTCGTGACATAGCCCAATACAGAGGCGCCGCACACCCACTATGCTTCACAGACGAAGTAATGGATCATCAAATCCCCGAGGGTTTCAAACCCGTAAACATTGAATCATACGACGGCACAACAGATCCCGCGGTTTGGATCGAGGACTATCTCCTTCACATCCACATGGCCCGCGGTGATGATCTACACGCCATCAAATACCTCCCACTCAAGCTTAAAGGACCAGCTCGGCATTGGCTCAACAGCTTGCCAGAAGAATCAATTGGTTGTTGGGAAGACCTGGAAGCCGCATTCCTCGATAACTTCCAGGGCACATATGTGCGACCACCAGACGCTGATGACCTAAGCCACATAATCCAGCAGCCAGATGAATCGGCCAGACAATTCTGGACACAACTCTTAACCAAGAAAAATCAAATCGTCGACTGTCCGGATGCAGAGGCCCTTGCAGCCTTCAAACATAACATCCGCGACAAGTGGCTTGCCCGGCACCTAGGACAGGAAAAGCCGAAATCCATGGCAGCCCTCACATCACTCATGACCCGCTTTTGCGCGGGAGAGGACAGCTGGCTAGCTCGCAGTAACAACCTGACCAAGAGCCCTGGTAATTCGGGTACCAAGGACACCAACGGCAGGTCACGTCATAACAAGCACAAGCGCCGCATTAATGGCAACAATACCGAAGATACGACAGTCAATGCCGGATTCAAAGGCTCTAAACTCGGTCAGCGGAAAAAGCCATTCAAAAGAAATACTCCGGGCCCGTCCAATTTGGACCGAATACTCGATCGCTCATGCCAGATACATGGCACCCCCGAAAAGCCAGCCAATCACACCAACAGGGACTGTTGGGTGTTCAAGCAAGCAGGCAAGTTAACTGCCGAAAACAGTGACAAGGGGCTGCATAGCGATGACGAGGAGGAGACCTGGCCGCTGAACAATAGAGGACAGAAGGGTTCCCCCCCACAAGTGCGGACGGTGAACATGATATACGCAACCCACATACGCAAAAGAGAGCGGAAGCGTGCACTCAGGGACGTATATGCGATGGAGCCAGTCGCCCCAAAGTTCAATTTGTGGTCCTCCTGCCCGATCACCTTTGATCGAAGGGACCACCCCACTAGAATCCGCTATGGCGGATTCGCCGCATTGGTTCTAGACCCAATCGTCGACGGATTTCACCTCACTAGAATCCTGATGGACGGCGGCAGCAGCCTGAACCTGCTTTATCAGGATACAGTGCGCAAGATGGGCATAGATCCCTCAAGGATTAAACCCACAAAGACGACCTTCAAAGGCGTCATACCAGGTGTAGAGGCCAACTGTACAGTCTCAGTCACACTTGAAGTGGTCTTCGGATCCCCCGATAAATTCCAAAGCGAAGAGTTAATCTTCGACATAGTCCCGTTCTGCAGTGGCTATCATGCACTGCTCGGACGAACCGCATTTGCAAAGTTCAATGCGGTGCTGCACTATGCATACCTCAAGCTCAAGATGCCAGGCTCTCGAGGAGTCATTACGGTCAAAGGAAACACCAAATGCTCTCTCTGAACGGAGGAGCATACAGCGGCTCTCGTGGCGGAAGTACAAAACAGCCTCTTACGGCAATTCTCGAGTCCGGCTGTTAAGCGGGCGGACACCGTCAAGCGCGCCCAGAGTAACCTACAACAAGGCCACCTGGCACGTTCTGAGCACGCGTAGCAATGCGGCCCAACCCTCGCAAAATCGCAAGACCAGTACCACGCGTACATAATTACGCTCTGGAGATACCATGGGCATATGGGGAGGGGCACGGCCACGGCATGCCCAGAGTGCGGCTCAACCACACCAGGGGCTGCCAATTGTGTCATTCTTTTTTTTCTTATTCTCAGGACTCCGTTTTCCAGAAGCCCTGTCCGGCAGTAGAATTGCTGAACTCACGATGCAACAGCCAGGGAAGCAGAAAAGCTACGTCGAGTATCCAGGTGGTCTCTATTACGAGCAGTATACCTGTTTTATATACCATCCCGCAGCCTACCCCTGGAGGGGGACATGTTAAATAGTCCCATCCCTTGCTTATCGCACTATTTGTATCGTTCTGCTTTCATTGCAGTATTTTTTAAATAAACAATGCATTGCTTTTTGCCTATTATTGCATTCCTCTTTCTATCTATAACGTTCACTTATGACATGTTGCATCCGTACACTTTGGTACGGCCAAATACACCAGGGGCTTAAGTTCCCCAAAAATCGTGTGATAAGTCCGAACACTTTCACAAGTGCGGCACCCCGAACTTATAGCATTATATGCATCGGCTCCGAATCATGTCTTGGGTCAATAGTTGGGTTTGCCCGGCTCCCATGTTTTGGTACCTTACGTTCCGTTATATCGGCTAAGGTAGCACTGGGAGAACCACTGCGATTGTGCCCCAGTTGAGCTGGGTTGAGCACCTCAGTGGAGAAAGCTAAAACTGACCGTCATGATAGGGCAAGAGCCGGTCGCTGTTCGAGAGGTTTTTTCGAGTCCCTAAAGACTTATGCCGCTTAGAGCGAGGAGCCGGCTTTGTCCAGCCCAGGCGTTGATAGCGCCCCGAATTCATTCTTCTGAACACTAGGGGCTTCGCCGAAATTTAAAATTATAGAATTCTATGGCTAAGTGGGAGTGTTCAAGCATTATAAGTCCGGTTGCCTTGTTCGTTGTGTTGAGCGCCTCCCTCGAAGGACCCAAGAATGGGAACAAGAGCGCTCAAGTTTATCCCGAACACCCCAGCACTCGTGGCATGGGGGATGAAGCCAACAACTTGCCATCTCTCAAATTTGATAAACGGCCGCACAGAAGGTAATATTTTAAATTAACAAGCGTTGCTTAGCACATATGAACAAAGTTTTCAGCGCACAGGATAACAAAATGCGAGTCTACTCCAAAATTACATCTTTGGAGCATTCACCCGCTATAAGGTGGGCACCCTTCAGGACACCCTTATAGTACATCTCGGGCATGCGATACTCCTTGCCCGGCGGTGGCACGTCCGTCACAAGCTTCTCGGCGTCCATCTTGCCCCAGTGCACTTTAGCGCGGGCAAGGGCCCGACGAGCACCTTCAATGTAGACGGAATGCTTGATGACTTCAATCCATGGACAGGCGTCCACCAGCTGCCGCACCAGACCGAAGTAGCTCCCAGGCATGGCTTCTTTAGGCCACAGCCGAACTATGAGGCCCTTCATGGCCTGTTCGGCCACCTTGTGGAGCTCGACCAGCTGCTTCAGCTGGTCTCTCAGGGGCACCGGATGTACGGCCTCAGCATATTGAGACCAGAACACCTTTTCCATCGAGCTCCCCTCCTCGGCTCGGTAGAACACGGCAGCATCAGACACACTACGGGGCAGATCGACGAACGCTCCTGGAGAGCTTCGGATTTGGGTAAGTAACAATAATTCACTTTTATATGCTTGCTTTGCATAAAGAATGCCTTACCCGCCGCTATCTTCTTTATCGCCTCGATCTCCTGGAGGGCCTTCTGGGCTTCGGCCTTAGCGGCTTTGGCACTCTCAAGAGCCAAGGCAAGCTCGAACTCTCGAGTCTTCGAGTCACGCTCCAAACCCTCGTGTTTTTCCACGAGAGCCTGGAGCTCTTGCCGCACCTCCGCCACCCGCGCCTCCTGCTTCTCTCACTCGGTGCGCTCCAAGCCCGCACTGTTTTCGGCCTTGGACACCGCTTCCTTCAGGGTCGCCACCTTGTTCGTGGCCCCTGCAATACCCACATTATTCCTGTCATTTTTTGCAACCAAATCCTTTTTTATAAGGTACTACTTCAATAAGGTATTACTTACCTTCCTTGTCCTCGAGCTGCTTCTTGGCAAGGCCGAGCTCGTTCTCGGACCGCTCGAGGCTCTGCTTCAATGCATTGACCTCCGCAGTTAGTGCGGCAGAGGTCAGCAGCGCAGCCTGCATTCCCATATTGACATATTTATGTTAGACTCCTGCGTATATCATTTTAGATCCTCAGCTTGGCTTTTCTTTCCGAACACCAAACTGAGCATCAGGGGCTACTATCTATCCGGTAATATTCTTACATATCTTAAAAAACTTACCTCAAAGCCTGTTAGAAGGCTGGTATAGGCTTCAGTCAGCCCGCTCTTGGCGGACTGAACTTTTTGGATCACCGCACTCATAATAGTGCCGTGCTCCTCGTTGATGGAGGCGCCGTGAAGCGCCTCCAGCAGATTATCCGGCGCCTCCGTTTGGACGGAGGCTACCGGCGTCGCAGTCTCACCCTTCTTACGAAGGGGCTGCCTGCAGGACTCCGGAACCACTAAAGTTTCCGGCACGGAGTCCGGCACAGGGCCGGACTTAGAGCCCTCTGGGGTTTTGCCCCCTTTGCGCCCGGAGTCCGGGAGGTCGCCTTGTGGCGCCTCCAGGACCACCTCCTCCAGGTTGGGCCCCTTTTGGGACTCCACCGCGGCGTCTTCTGCGTCATGAGGGGAGGAGGCGGTCGGAAGTGAAGTACTATTCACATCCGACGAATCCAGGGAGCCTTTCGATGAAGCGGGCAGCTCGTCCTTGGGCGGGCTACATGGGTGTGTTTGGCGTTAGAAGACGCTATGCGACAAATGAAAAACCATGAGTTATTCCGGAATCCGGACACTTACGATCTCGCCAGGGGCTTGGCCCTCGAGGGCCAATCCTCTTCGCCGTCATCGGTGTTGGTGGAAAAGTCCGGAGGAAGGGTCCTTCCCTTCTTGGACCCTTCGGCCTCCCCCTTGGGGGAAGCCTTCCTTTTCTTCTCTCCCCCTGCTGGGGGAGAGGCCTCTTTTTTCTCCTCCTCGTCTTCACAGGAGGAGTCCACCTCGGAGTCATCGGACAATGAGTCCGATAACACCTGGCGCAGGGAACTCCTCCGAGTTCCCGTGGCCTTCTTCTTGGCCTTCTTCTCTGGCACCACGTAAGGCGCCGGAGCCAGCAGCCCCGTCAATTGGGCGTTCGCTGGGTCTTCTGGTAATGGAGCCGGACAGTTAACCTGCCCGGACTTCTTCTGCCAGGCCTGTCAAAGGTAGGGGAGTTTAGATCCCGCATAGAGTCAAACTATGAAAAACAAGTGTCCCGTAAAGGGTAAAATAGCTTACCTCGCTGGCTTGATGCTGCGAGCTGAATCCGCGATCTTCGGTAGCGGATGCGTGAGCCTCGACACCCTTGAACAACACCCTCCAGGCGTCTTCGTACATAGTGTCGAAGAGCCTGCTCAAGGTTGGGTGCTGTGCCGGATCGAACTCCCACAAGTTGAAAGCCCGTTGTTGGCACGGGAGGATCCGGCGGATGAGCATGACCTGAACCGCGTTGATGAGCTTGATCTTCTTGCTCAAAGGTTTTGGACGCAGGTTTGGAGTCCAGTCAGCTCTTCCAAATCACCCCATGTTAGGCCCTTCTCTTTCCAGGAGGTGAGCCATGTGGGGATACCAGATCTGAATTCCGGAGCCGCTGCCCATTCAGGGTCACGCGGCTCGGTGATATAGAACCACCCCGATTTCCACCCTTTGATGGTTTCCATGAAGGCGCCCTCGAGCCATGTAACGTTGGGCATCTTGCCCACCATGGCGCCTCCACACTCCGCCTGCTGGCCGCCCACTACCTTCGGCTGGCATTGAAGGTCTTCAGCCATAAGCCGAAGTGGGGTGTGATGCGGAGGAATGCCTCGCATACAACGATAAATGCTGAGATGTTGAGAATGAAATTCGGGGCCAGGTCGTGGAAATCCAGGCCGTAGTAGAACATGAGCCCCCGGACAAACGGGTGGAGTGGGAAGCCCAGTCTGCAGAGGAAATGGGGAAGGAACACCACCCTCTCATGGGGCCTGGGGGTGGGGACGAGCTGCCCCTCGTCGGGAAGCCGGTGCGCAATGTCATTGTGCAGGTATCCGGCTTTCCTCAACCTCTTAATGTGCCCCTCCGTGATGGAGGAGGCCATCCACTTGCCTCCCGCTCCGTACATGGCTGGGGAAGGATGAGGCGAGATGTGCGGACTTGGGCGTTGGAGCTCGAGTGTGCGGAAATGTATGGGCAAAGGAGGAAGAAGGCGTAGGCAACAAGGTGGATCCTTATCCCCTTATATGGACGGACGAAACTATGCGTCCCCACCAGCCTGATAAAACTCACTTATCTCCCAAGCGCCGTAATCAATGGCGCGGTTGGGTTACCCACGCCCGTATTGATGAGAATCCCGGAATAAGGGGACACTATCTCTGCTTTGACAAGACGTGCCAGGGAAACCGCTTCGCTAAACGCGCTAAGGTGGAACAGTAAAAACAATTCGAATAAAGGCTTGGCCGTCGTGTGATGTCACGCCACGGAATACGTCAGCAGATTGAACTTGTGTAAATATTATTCTCTCTACGGTGGTATGTGGAACTTATTTTGCAGAGGCGGACACTATCCTGGTGTTCAAAATCTTCTATGAAGTATTCGAAGGAGGAACCCGCCTTGCAATGCCGAAGACAATATGCGCGCCGGACTCGTTGTCATTGAAGCCTAGTTCAGGGGCTACTGAGGGAGTCCTAGACTAGGGGGTGTCCGGATAGCCAAACTATCACCGTCAGCTGGACTCCAAGACTATGAAGATACAAGATTGAAGACTCCGTCCCGTGTCCGGATGGGACTTTCCTTGGCGTGGAAGGCAAGCTTGGCGATACGGATATGTAGATCTCCTACCATTGTAACCGACTCTGTGTAACCCTAACCCTCTCCGGTGTCTATATAAACCGGAGGGTTTTAGTCCGTAGGACGAACAACAATCATACCATAGGCTAGCTTCTAGGGTTTAGCCTCTTTGATCTCGTGGTAGATCTACTCTTGTACTACCCATATCATCAATATCAATCAAACAGGAGTAGGGTTTTACCTCCACCGTGAGGGCCCGGACCTGGGTAAAAACATCTCCCTTGTCTCATGTTACCATCCGCCTAGACGCACAGTTCGGGACCCCCTACCCGAGATCCGCCGGGTTTGACACCGACAACATGTTTGCATGAACACACCAAATAGGGAAGATATATATTGCAAGAGGCATAAGCATTTAGAAACTAAATGGTTGCAAGAAAGGCTAAATGTGAGTGCTGAAAATTTAAAATTCCTTTGCTGTACTTGTGAACTTTGCAATGAACGTGATCATTTACATCTCCAATGCAAATTGTTTCATGACCGAATTGTGTCCAAAAATTGTGATGATTTGATTTCCCTGGCACATTATAATGAACTTAGTTTGCTTTTGGGTTATGAAGAGTTGAAACTTTTAACTAAGCCTATTCCAGAATTTAATCTTAAGCATTTCCTTGATATTGATCTAGAAAAGATTTATATGTTTTGTGCGGAGAATTGCATTGAAAATCCTTATATTGCCAATTACCTAAAGAAAAGAAAGAAAATAGAAGATGATGAGAATACTAATGAAAGGGAAGAGGCTTCCCAATATCCTCCTATTATTTCTTATGATGAATCAGGTAAAGAAGAGGAGCTTTCTATTCAACCAATCTCATCAATAAGGAGCTGAAAGAGGAAGGTTGAACCCACACATAATGTGAAGAAGAAAAAGAAAAGAAGGAGCAACAAAGGTAGAAAGGTATCCCTCCCAAATGATGTTGCTCCTACTACTCATTGTGATGATGATAATTGCTTTACTATTGGTGCTATCCATATTTTTAATGATGAGAGTGACTATGCTTATGATATGAAAGGTCCCAAGCTTGGGGAAGCTATGTTTGATGAGGAAGAAATATTTGAGAATATATTTTCTGAAATTAATGTTTGTCCCAAGCTTGGGGATGCTATGTTTAATGAAGATGATATTTTTAGCATCCCAAGTTTTGATATGCAAAGTTGTTATGATGATAGCATGCCTCTTACCTATGATGATTATATTTATGAAAGTGGGTTTGGAAGAGTGTCAACTTTAGGAAGTAGTTATCCCACTATTTTGGAGGATGTTGAATCTTATTGTGATGAATATGGAAGTGGATTTGGAAGAGTGTCAACTTTATTTAGTAATTCCACTATCTTGGGAGAGGTTTCAATCGACTATGATGAGAACGAAGTTGCTACTTATGAAGATTATTGTGATGAAACTTATGCTATAAAGAGTAGTGATGATTATATTTAAAAATCTTGTCATGATTATGATTACCCTTTTTCTGAACATTACTCTTTTAATGTGGAAACAATTTTTAGTGTTCAAGTCTCTTACGATACTTCCACTATTCCGAATGAGAAGAATTTTGCTTATGTGGAAAGTAGTAAATTTTCTATGCTTGTGGATCATGAAAAGAATGCTTTAGGTGCTGGTTATATTTTTGAATTCATTCATGATGCTACTGAAAATTATTATGAGGGAGGAACATATGCTTGTAGGAATTGCAATAATGTCAAGTTTCCTCTCTATGTGTTGAAAATCTTGAAGTTATGCTTGTGTTACCTTCCTATGCTTGTTGATTAGTGTTCCCATAAGTTGTTTGCTCAAAAAATCCCTATGAATAGGAAGTGGGTTAGACTTAAATGTGCTAGTCATATGCTTCATGATGCTCCCGTTATGTTTCAATTCTTATCTTTTATGTGAGCATCATTGTCATCATCATGCCTAGCTAGAAAGACATTAAAGAAAAGTGCTTGTTGGGAGACAACCCAATATTTACCTTTACTGTTATTGTGTGTCCACATGATTATGCTACTGTAGTAATCATGTTTTATATCTTTTGTTTCAATAAAGTGCCAAGTAAGACCTTTAGGATAGCTTACGGTGATAGTTGTGTTGATCCTGCTGAAAATCAGAAACTTTTGCACCCAGTAAATTAGTTTTGTTAATTCACAGAGACGTGATTTTGATCTGATTCTTTTTTCTATGGATTGGTACACGAATTTCTTAGGACTTCCTAATTTGGTAGGAGTTTTGGAGTTCCTGAAGTACACGTTTGATACAGATTACTACAGACTGTTCTGTTTTTGACAGATTTTGTTTTCTATGTGTTGTTTGCTTATTTTGATAAATCTATGAGTAGTATGAGAGGGTATGAACCATAGAGAAGTTAGAATACAGTAGATATTACACCAATATGAATTTAGAATGAGTCCATTACAGTACCTAAGTGGTGGTTTTATTTTCTTATACTAACAGAGCTTACGTGTTTTCTGTTGAGTTTTGTGTTGTGAAGTTTTCAAGTTTTGGGTAAAGATTCGATGGACTATGGAATAAGGAGTGTCAAGAGCCTAAGCTTGGGGATGACCAAGGCACCCCAAGGTAATATTCAAGGACAACCGAGAGCCTAAGCTTGGGGATGCCCCGGATGGCATCCCCTCTTTCGTCTTCGTCCATCGGTAACTTTACTTGGAGCTATATTTTTGTTCGCCACATGATATGTGTTTTTCTTGGAGCGTCATTTTCTTTTGTGAGTATTATCTTGCTGTTATTTAGAATAATGTTTTTCTTCTTTATTTTCGATAAAAAAAGTCAAGGATAGCCTTTACCATGCTTATTTTGCTAGTATACATGTTGCTGTTTGAAAACAGAAAGTTTATCGCTGTTGCAAAAATTCCCTAGAAAAGTCAGAGAATGATTTAATTTTTAAACCTTTTGAATAATGAGCTCTGATAAATTTACTACAGTGGGAATTTTATTTCATAATTTTTGTAGTTAGGGAAGTATTGATGCTCTTGCATTCTTTACAGACTGTACTGTTTTGGCAGATTGCTGTTATGTTTGCATTGTTTGCATATGTTTGCTTGTTTAATGATTCTATTTGAGGATAGGAGTATTAAATATGCAGAGGCATTTACTATGCAATGTTGAATAGTAATTTTAGTGATTTGTTACAGTAGAAAATGATAAGGTTTTGCATTGGTTTATACTAACCTATCTCACGAGTTCTTGTTGAGTTTGTTGTGGATGAAGCTTTTGATAAAAAGAGAAACCATGATATGAGAGGAATTAAGGAGACACAAAAGTTCAAGCTTGGGGATGCCCAAGGTACCCCGATATAATATTTCAAGAAGTCTCAAGCATCTAAGCTTGGGGATGCCCCGGTAGGCATCCCACCTTTCTTCTTCAACAACTATCGGTTAGTATCGGTTGAGCCTAAGTTTTTGCTTCTTCACATGAGTTGTGCTATCCTTGCAATGTCATTTTATTTTGTTTTGCTTTCTGTTTAATACAATACCAAGATCTGAAATTCTTAAATGAGAGAGAGTCTTCATATAGTTACATAATTATTTAGCTACTCTTTGATCTTCACTTATATCTTTCGGAGTAGTTTGTCATTTGCTCTAGTGATTCACTTATATCTTTTAGAGCACGGCGGTGGTTATATTTTGTAGAAATTGCTAGTCTCTCATGCTTCATTTATATTATTTTGAGAGTCTTTTAGAACAACATGGTATTTGCTATGGTTACAAAGTTGGTCCTAGAATGATGAGCATCCAAGTTGGGTATAATAAAAACTTTCATAGAAAGGAATTGGATGCTATGATCAATTTGATGTTTGATAATTGTTTTGAGATATGGAGGTAGTGATATTAGAGTCATGCTAGTTGAGGTGATTATGAAAAATACTTGTGTTGAGGGTTGTGATTCCCGTAGCATGCACATATGGTGAATCGCTTTGTGATGAAGTTGGAGCACAATTTTATTTATTGATTGTCTTCCTTATGAGTGGAGGTCGGGGACGAGCGATGGTCTTTTCCTACCAATCTATCCCCCCTAGGAGCATGGGCGTAGTGCTTTGGTTTTTGATGACTTATAGATTTTTGCAACAAGTACATGAGTTCTTTTAACTAATGTTGAGTCCATGGATTATACGCACCCTTTCACCCTTCCATCATTGCTAGCCTTTCTTGTGCCGCGCAAATTTCGCTGGTACCATACACCTACCATATACCTTCCTCAAAACAGCCACCATACCTACCTATTATGGCATTTCCATAGCCATTCCGAGATATATTGCCATGCAACTTTCCATCATTCCATTCATATGACACGCGTTACTTTTGTCATATTGCTCTTTGCATGATCATGTAGTTGACATTGTATTTGTGGCAAGGCCACCATCATAATTTTCATACATGTCGCTCTTGATTCATTGCATATCCCGGTACACTGCCGTAGGCATACATATAGAGTCATATCTTGTTCTAGCTTTGAGTTATAATTCTTGAGTTGTAAATCCATAAAAGTGTGATGATCTTCATTATTAGAGCATTGTCCTAGTGAGGAAAGGATGATGAAGACTATGATTCCCCCACAAGTCGGGATGAGACTTCGAACTTTACAAAAAAAAGAAGAGAAAGGCCAAAAGAAAAAAAAAGGCCAAAGAAAAAAAGGAAGAAAGAAAAAAAAGAAAAAAATATAATAAAATGAGAGAAAAAGAGAGAAGGGACAATGCTACTATCTCTTTTCCACACTTGTGCTTCAAAATAGCACCATGATCTTCATGATAGAGTCTCATATGTTATCACTTTCATGTACTAGTGGGAATTTTTCATTATAAGACTTGGCTTGTATATTCCAATGATGGGCTTCCTCAAAAATGCCCTAGGTCTTCGTGAGCAAGCAAGTTGGATGCACACCCACTTAGTTTCTTTTGTTGAGCTTTCATATATTTATAGCTCTAGTGCATCCGTTGCATGGAAATCCCTACTCATTCACATTGATATCTATTAATGGGCATCTCCATAGCCCGTTGATACGCCTAGTTGATGTGAGACTATCTTCTCCTTTTTGTCTTCTCCACAACCACCATTCCATTCCACATATAGTGCTATGTCCATGGCTCGCGCTCATGTATTGCGTGAAAGTTGAAAAAGTTTGAGATTATTAAAGTATGAAACAATTGCTTGGCTTGTCATTGGGGTTGTGCATGATTAAATACTTTGGATGAAGATAGAGCAACAGCCAGACTATATGATTTTGTAGGGATAACTTTCTTTGGCCATGTTATTTTGAGAAGACATGATTACTTTGATTAGTATGCTTGAAGTATCACCATTTTCATGTTAATATGAACTTTTATTTTGTATCATTTGGATCTGAACATTCATGCCACAATAAAGAAAATTACATTGAGAATTATGCTAGGTAGCATTCCACATCAAAAATTCTTTTTTATCATTTACCTACTCGAGGACGAGCAGGAATTAAGCTTGGGGATGCTTGATACGTCTCCAACGTATCTATATTTTTTGATTATTCCATGCTATTATATTACCCCTTTTGGATGTTTATGGGCTCTATTTTACACATTTATATCATTTTTGGGACTAACCTATTAACCGGAGGCCCAGCCCATATTGCTGTTTTATTGCCTGTTTCAGTATTTCGAAGAA